>NC_072408.2:33595151-33897500 GCF_028858775.2 Pan troglodytes | reverse complement strand
AGGAATTGGCTCTCGAGAATTAAAATCCAGGTCCTGTTCAATGGTGTAGAACAAAGGATAAGACATAGATCTAGGCAATACTAAAGCCCTTAAAAAGAGTTTTAAAATCTGTGCTCTGCAGAGCCTGGGGTTCCTCAGAGGTATCACAGGAGCTTTCACAGAGGGGGGAAATTCAGAAGTGAGGCTCTCCTTGCTCTCTCTCCCACATTCTGAACCGAAAGGATTTTATTTTACATGCTTTATATATCAGGCTTCTAACTAAGATTTTATATGAAAATACAGTTTTGCTGCCAAAAAATAAACATTTGCTATATGAATTTCCTTAAATAGAATATATATATTCTATTTATATATATACACATTATATATATATATATATATATATATATATATATATATACTCTTGACTTATCAAATGAGAATAAATTCTGCCTTAAGGAGAAGCTGAACTTAATTTTACAAATTACTATCATAAAAAACAGTATATTAATAACTATGACAAAATATAAGCATCATTTTTAAGGTTCATTCTTCAATATTCAGCTGTACTAAATACTTTCCTCCAACTCTCACTCAGCCACAAAAATGCTTTCACAGACCATAATTTAATATTATGCCTTGGCCTTTATCAGAGGTTGATACAAGGAACTGCAATATGACAAACATTTCTGCCTTATTTGTGAAATTGCTGTTGAAGATACCATCCATCTCCCTTTTATAAAGATTCACGCAATTACTCTCCTTAAAGCTAAGGGACAGAAAACTCTTCTCTTTCCTATTTTTGAAATTCCAAGAAACTGTAATCCCTTAGTTTTGCCTTTAGCCTCCAGTAAACTGAAAGTTAAATTTAGTGTTTAAGCAGCAGGGGATGGGCAGGGGTACATTCAGATGCTGTGTTTTTTGACCCAATTACCACCCAGTTCTTTTCTAATTCAGCCAACATGAATTGAGTATTTAGGTGCTAAGCACTGTGATAGACACCAAGGGCACAAAGATTATTAAAACAAGATGCTTTCCCTAAAAGAGATCTTGGATGAGTACCTCTTGTTCTTTCATTTTATTTTCATGATCTTTCTGTATATGGACCTTTATTTGTAGCCTATCTCATACCTATTTTTGAAAACAGATATGGTATTATATACAAGTAAATAAAATAAATTAGCATATTCTAGAAAAAGAAGGCATTGACTTAAATTCATCTAGAGGTGTAGGTAACTAATACTATATTCTTCTCTCTTAGCCTCCTAAATCATCTCAAAGACTGAGCCTCTCTTCCAACCCATCCTACACACAATCATCTGATTAATATTCTAACAAGCCTATTCTAATCATATCATTCATCTTCTACTCAAAAATACTACTGTCAGTACCACACACATTGCCTTCAAAATAAAGTCACAAACAGTAGCAAACCTGGCTGGGCATGGTGGCTCACACCTGTAATCACAGCACTTTGGGAGGCCGAGGCTGTTGGATCATTTGAGGTCAGGAGTTCGAGACCAGCCTAGCCAACATGGTGAAACCCTATCTCTACCAAAAAAATACAAAAACTTCGCCAGGCATGGTGGTGTGTGCCTGTAGTTCCAGATACTCAGGAGGCTGAGGCACAAGAATCACTTGAACCCAGGAGACGGAGGTTGTGCTACTGCACTTCAGCCTGGGCAACACAGTGAGACCCTGTCCAAAAAAAAAAAAAACTGCTTCATCCCTCATAAGCACTTATCAATGGATGGGGCTGGGTTACCCATTCCTAGACTGAAATAGGCACATCCAAGTGTTGAAGGCCTTGTCAAAAAAAAAAAGACAGTCACAGTAAATCCACATGAACTTTCTTCTAAAACACTAATTTCTTTATTTAGCCATTTGGGATCTTACATATCAACCACATAAGTTATTAACATTATTTCTCACGTCCGTTCAAATTCACATCACCACCATCACCTTCTTTTAGGCAGGAAGGGTATTCTTCTTGCCCTTTACAAACTCAACAACTGGAGCAAACCCAGATCCGAGGTCACCTGGCTAATCAGTACCTATCTTGCTTGCTTCCTCCTGATGTGCCTCTAAGAAGCAGAATGCAGCCCATGCTGAAAGCCACCCACAGTGACTGCCTGCTGTCCATGAAGGCATTCCTCTTGCGGGTTAGTCCTTGGTTGAAAGTCTTTCGCCACAGAGGAAGCTAGTGTTCCTAGATTTTGTCACTTGCAGAGAAACTTAAAATGTGTTCTCTATAAAAAGGAAGGTCTTCTTTACTTTCAATGTAGAAGATTGCCCAGAATGACAATATATATGGTTCATTTGCAGTAGCTGATGTTTGTGTAGTTATTTAGTGTCATAGAGAAAAGACTTGATACTTTATGACGAGACTTTAGTGCCAATTTAGTCATGCAAATATATAGTGGCATAGAGACAAAAATCCTTTAGCTATTTATTCTGATTCCAACTGTAATTTTTCCACTGTTCTTGCCAGAAAAGTGTTAGTAAACTAATTTCTTTCTTCCCCAGACTTGTGTATCTTGTACATAAAATAGAAATCTCTACTTCTAATCATGCTTTAGTCCAACAGGGCTTCTAAGCCATACATTAGAATAGACTCTATTATTTAAAGAAGTATATTTATGGGGTTAAGAATACTAAGAAGACTCAAGAAATAAATTCTTCAGTTATGTTTCATTTAGCTGTCAGATACAGTTACCTAGTGAACTAGTGAAACAAAGTAATGTTAGCCTTTTGAGGCTTATGGTTCTAGGGAGGAATAGGGAAAACCATGGAAAGCTGTAGTGCAAAATATTTTCAATAAAGTGGACATTTTTGATTTAGTGTATTCCTCTGAAACAGCAGGACCATCTGTAAAATACACAAAAGAATGCTATTGCTTTGGGAAATGTGTAAGCATCCTTACACTGCAGTCAACTCTATCTAGAGGGGAAAAAAAGATGATCTCTAGAAGCTTTTTCCTGCCACACTCATTAGAGAGCATTTTTAAATTACATTCACATTCTCAGATACTGTTTTGTATGCACAGTGAACAATGCAGAGAAAAAATTTAAAATGAATATGATTTTCTGCAAACTACTGGAAGAAATGTGAACCGATGTCAGTTTCTTACACAGATAAAACAGCACAGGCATAAGAAAAACCCCAGGAAGATAAGGCACCCTGATATTCCCAAAATTCAGAAATTCACTAGACCCAAATGACACCACAAAAATGTGATGAATCATTCACTCCTTAGAGATTTTACTTATCCATGGATTGATTGCCTGTGGCATAAAGGGGTCCCAAGTTCTCTGGAGACTTGTAATCCAAAATTGTTTAGTCTGGATTTGAAGGATAGACAAGAATATTTTAACAATGTTCTCTTTTGCATGATAATTTATCTCCTGCTTAAAGATGTGTGTTATGCTATTCCAAAATTCAGGGTCACTCTCCCATAGAAGTGAGGCATAAAGCTCTGATGGGGGCAGTGAATAATTTTAGGCTAGTTGTACACAGCTGCAGCTACTTGCATGGGTAATTGCTTTTGCCCAAATCGCCAGCATTATTGTGGCTCTAAAAGACATATATTTAAAAGCCATTGAAGTGCCAAATCATATTACAACAATAGAGCCAGTTCTCCAGAAAATATTCATGTTTTAATTTTAACCAATCTCCACGAATGTGTTGAGCCCTTGCTATAGGACAAAAAGCTGCCAAGGTATTGTGATACGTTGATGTCTAGCATGACAAACAGAAAGGGTGTTGAAACTGCATATACTACCGGACTCTAAGTTTCCATGATGGAAAGGATCTATTAATAATGCTAGCACCACCGCCTCACCCAGCTTTTGGCATAAAAAAGACATTCAATAATTTTTTTAATGAATGAATACAATGTCTAATTCCCACAATTGAAATTAGAAATTTGCAAGTTGAAAGCAGAAGGTCCAGCTATGATGCATGAGAGTGGCTGGTGGTGGCTGTGGAAAGTAAGGTGGTGACTACAACAAAAATGGATTTATCTGCTACCCATGCAGGTGTTTGTCACACTTGAACTATCACATCCCATTATTATATTATGTGATATAAGACATACAAGAAGTGGAACATTATTCCTTGCTCTGGAAAATGTTCCATTCTAATTAGACAAGATTTCTGAGAATAATAATAACAGGAACATACAATCAAAGTGTCAGTATCAGTGGTCAGCTGTGGTGGCTCACACCTGTAATCCCAGCACTTTGGGAGACAATGGCGGGAGGATCACTTGAAGCTAGGAGTTTGAGACCAGTCTGGGCAACAGAGCAAGACCCCATCTCTACAGAAAAAAATAAACATTAAAAATTAGCCAGGTGTGATAACGTGCAACTCTCTTCCTAGCTATTTTGGAGGCTGAGGCAGGAGGACCGCTTAACCCCCGGAGTTTGAGGCCACAGTCAGCTATGATTGAACCCCTGCACTCCAGCCGGGTGACAGAGTAAGACCTTGTCTCAAAAAAAAAAAGGCAACATCAATTGTGTGCTATAAATAAAGCAATGTCGTATAGTGGAAAAGAGTATAGGATGCAGAATAAAAAGACATCTTTAAGTCCCAAAGACTGACACTTAGGTGCTGTGTGCTTTTAGTCAAATCACTGAAACTCTAGATATAAAGTTTACACCTATATATTTAGAGATGGAAGTCTCATTATGTTGCCCAAGTTGGAGTGAGTACAGTGTCTATACACAGGCATGAACATAACAAAATAATGTTATGTTATGTTATATGTTATGTTATGTTATGTTGTTATGTACTAGAGCCTCATACTCCTGGAATCAAATGATCCTTTGCCTCAACCTCCTGAGCAGCTGAACCTACAGGCACCTGCCACCACACCTGGCTAAATAATGTATTTTATTATTAAAGGAATGCATGCAGATAAACAAATGTGACGGTTATTTGTTTTCATACAAGAAGTCCAGGAGTAAAGGGCTGCTGGAGTTGGTTTAATGATTTAAGGCTGCCAAGGTCATAGTCACTAGAGTTCTCTTGATCTTTCCCTCTGGTCCCAAGAAATCTATAACAGCTCTAACTATTGTGTCTGTGATATAAGAAGGAAGGATGGGGGAAGCAGGAGAATAGGGGAGAAGCTTTTTTGGAGGAGACAAAGCTTTCCTGATCAGAGTCAGGCTTCCGCTAATAGCTCATTGGCTACATTTGTGTCACATGCTACCCCTGATAACAGGGGAAGTTAGAAAATGTAGGCTCTTAAAGCTAGACACATTTCTAGCCCAGTTAAAATTAGGGTTATGTTAGTACAGAAAAGAAGGACGGGAATGAATAGGCCACTAATAGTGTCTTTGTCAATATTTAGAGAGTTGGTGTAAAGAATTATAAGAGATAATATATTTGAAAGTGTTTTGTTAACCATAAAGTTAAGGAAGTCAATTTTTTTTGAATGCACTAAATGTTATTCCATTTTCATGTGCATCCGGTATCATGGAAAAAGACCTTTAAATAAAACATTTACGATAATTTTTCTAATGTATAAACATAACCTAATATATGTTAGGTCACACACATACACACACACAAACACACACATCGCTGACTCAAACAGGAGGAGTGACTTTCTTTTTCCTGTATATTTTAGACAATATAAATTAAAAACATATGTGATTCACAGCATTCCCTATGACAGGTGAAATAGGACAAGGTGCCCACTCTCACCACTCCTCTTCAACATAGTACTGGAAGTCCTAGCCAGAGCAATCAGACAAGAGAAAGAAATAAAGGGCATCCAATCGGTAAAGAGGACGTCAAACTGTCCCTGTTTGCAGACAATGTGATCATTTACCTTGAAACCCCTAAAGACTCCTCCAGAAAGTTCCTAGAACTGATAAAAGAATTCAGCAAAGTTTCCAGATACAAGATTAATGTACACAAATCAGTAGCTCTTCTATACACCAACAGCAACCAAGTGGAGAATCAAATCAAGAACTCAACCTCTTTTACAATAGCTGCAAAAATATATACATAATGCTTAGGAATATACCTAACCAAGGAGTCGAAAGACCTCTACAAGTAAAACTACAAAACAATACTGAAAGAAATCATAGATGACACAAACAAATAGAGACACATCCCATGCTCATGGATGGGTAGTATCAACATTGTGAAAATGGCCATACTAACAAAAGCAATCTACAAATTCAATGCAATCCCCATCAAAACACCATCATTCTTCAGAGAATTAGAAAAAAAAACAATTCTAAAATTCATATAGAACCAAAAGAGAGCCCACATAGCCAAATCAAGACTAAGCAAAATGAACAAACCTGGAGGCATCACACTACCTGACTTCAAACTATACTATAAGGCCATATCACCAAAACAGCATGGTACTGGTATAAAAATAGGCACATAGACCAATGGAACAGAATAGAGAACCCAAAATAAACCCAAATGCTTACAGCCAACTGATCTTCGACAAAGCAAACAAAAACCTAAAGTGGGGAAAGGACACCCTTTTCAACAAATGGTGCTGGGATAACTGGCTAGCCACATGCAGGAGAATGAAACTGGATCTTCATCTCTCACCTTATACAAAAATCAACTCAAGATGGATTAAGGATTTAAAACTAAGACCTGAAACTATAAAAATCCTAGAAGATAACATTGGAAAAACCCTTCTAGACATTGGCCTAGGCAAGGATTTCATGATCGAGAACCCAAAAGCAAATGCAATAAAACCAAAGATAAATAATTGGGACTTAATTAGACTGAAGAGCTTTTGCATGGCAAAAAGAACAGTCAGTAGAGTAAACAGACAACCCACAGAGTGGGAGAAAATCTTCACAATCTATACATCTGACACAGGACTAATATCCAGAATCTACAACAAACTCAAACAAATCAGTAAGAAAGAAAGAAACAATCCCATCAAAAAGTGGGCTAAGGACATGAATAGACAATTCTCAAAAGAAGATATACAAATGGCCAACAAACATATGAAAAAATGCTCAACATCACTAATGATTAGGGAAATGCAAATCAAAATCACAATGCGATACCACCTTACTCCTGCAAGAACGTCCATAATCAAAACATCTAAAAACAGTAGATGTTGGTATGGATGCCGTGATCAGTGAACACTGCCACACTGCTGGTGGGAATGTAAACGAGTACAGCCACTGTGGAAAACAGTGTGGAGATTTCTTAAAGAACTAAAAGTAGAACTACCACTTGATCCAGCAATCCCACTACTAGGTATCTACCCAGAGGAAAAGAAATTATTATACGAAAAAGATACTTGCACACACGTTTATAGCAGCACAATTCACAATTTCAAAACCGTGGAACCAACCCAAATGCCCATTAATCAACAAGAGGATAAAGAAACTGTAATATATATATAATATATATGATGAAATACTACTTAGCCATAAAAAGGAATGAATTAACAGCATTTGCAGCGACCTGGATGAGATTGGAGATTATTGTTCTCAGTGAAATAACTCAAGAATGGAAAACCAAACATCATATGCTCTCACTGATATGTGGGAGCTAAGCTATGAAGACGGATGAAAGACTACAAATACGGTGCAGTGTACACTGCTTGGATGTTGGGTGCACCAAAATCTCACAAATTACCAATAAGGAACTTACTCATGTAACTAAATACTGCCTGTACCCCAATAACTTAAGGGAAAAAAATTTTAAAACTATATGTGATTCACTATGGTCTATAATTTAACGCAGAGTATAATAGGATTTTTTTTACTCTTTGCTTTATTTCTTTAAGTACATTATTTGCCTTGGATGACTAAATTTTGTCTAAAATTGGGTATATATGCCCTTAGACCTCATTTGCAAGTGATAAAATTAAACTGTAATTATGCAGTTTGTGAATTAAAATGCCTGAAGCACAATGCTCTTCAAAAAATGAAGGACAATAATAAAAAATGTTAAGTACAATTTTTTTTTACAATTATCTTCAACATCCAACAACATATAATAGACTTATTGTGTTTTTTTTCTTTCAAGAAGCCTATGAATTTTTTTCACATATCAAAAAATGACTTGGGAAGAGGATTTTTTTTAATTTAAAAAAAGTCAATGTAGGAAAGAAGAAACTAGGAAAATATTCTGTCTCTTTGACAATATAATTACAGTGCCCTATGAAGAAAGAAGTTGGCACAGTAATCTGATTTTTATTGAATACCAAAGCACACATGAACATTAAAATGCAATTTGAACATGCATGGTGTCAGAGTAGTCAGGAATCTTAAGGAGCAGATTGTTTGGAAAGCATCTGAAAACACCTTATCTTCACCTACAGCTCACCGTGGCTGACGAACCCCTCTGCGGTCCAGTCTGCCCTCCCTGGCTCCACCTCTATCTACCTCACTGAGTCACACCAGGTCATTCCCAGATCAGGGCTTTTGCACTTGCTGTCCGCTCCTCAGTTTTCTACATGGCTGTCTCCTTGGTATTCCAGTGCTGGCTCAAATGTCACCTCCTCACCACTGTGACCATCCTGACTAAAGTAGCTAACATCCTCCAGCCCTTCCTTCCCTAAACGAGTCACCCTCCATCCCCCTGTTTTTATCTTTTCATACAATTTACCATTATCTGTCATATCTTAACTGGGTTTATTTGTGTCTCTTACGTCTTCCCGCTGATTAGACCATAACCTCCACAAAAGCAGGGGCACTGTCTGTCCTGTTTAGAGCTCTATCTCCAATACATAGAACTGGGTTCATCACAAAGTGCACCATAAATACTTGTCAGGTGAAAATTTACATATCTATATGTCTTATATATAAATAATACATATATGACATGTCTCATTCTTATGTGACTCTGATAGTCATAGGTTAAATCACATTCCCTATAAACTTTTCTGGAAAAAAAGTCAATACATTCATGGTTTATCCCAAATAAATTCTTTAAACCACAATCAACATTCTATACTTTGTATAATCTAAAGAGATAGAGCCTGGCACATAGTAGATCTCAATAATTATTTGCTGAATTGCATTAATTCAAATTTTGTTTCTGTTTAATATTTAAATATGACAAAGTAAAAAGAGAATATTTGGAAAGGAATAAGCTGTTGTATATAGGTGTATATAGTAGGCAGTATCTCAGATCATAAATGTAATTCTTCCTCAAATAATATTTTGTTAAAACACATTCTTTTGGTATAGTCTAAGAGGGAGAGAGTCTAAATACCTCAAGAAAACAGCTAAACAGCTGACCCAGGTCTTCTCCTGGTGAGTTCTTCACAATTTATTAGCACGTAAGAAGCTATTTTTCCAGATGCTGTCAACTCTCAATGGAAACAGTGTAAAGTGAGTCCTCTCAAACCTATGAGCTAACTTTCTTAGACTAAGGACTCTTAAATTGCTGTATCATCTTAAATCTTCATTGCAAACTTTGGCTCTGTTCTGTTCGAAGTTCCTTCCTACCCAGCCCAGTGATTGTGAAACAGTTGTAAAAATGTAACTGACCTTAATTTGAACAAGTTTCTTTTTTAAAAGCAAATGTCCATTCTCCCTTCTTTAGTTTCCAAGACAGGATGGGAAAGGTAAGATATCTACTTAAAAGCAAAACAGAATGTTAATCTCCTGAATTGTCTCCATCACTTAAACAAGGTTCATGTGCTTACAAAGTCTAAAGACCCAGCACAAGTGATACAGAAAAAGCATCAGAAGAGGCATTCAATACCTTCAACTCATTTGAAGCAAGGAAAAAGGGAATGTTCATCTTTACTTGAAATACTCCAGTTTAGAAGGAAAAAGTTGTAACTTTACAGATTATACAGGTATGATAACAAAATCTTTAATTAAATATAGAGTTCCAAAAAAATCATTGGAGTTCAGGCTGTTGACAGGAAACATAATTTCTTCCTGTCCCATGGTATAATTTAGCATGGCACTGAAGAACTCTTCTGTTTCTGTAAATGTGTTAGATGTGGCTAAAAGACACGTTTTTAAGGTTGAAGTTGTTTCCTTAAAGCATTGCCACATGCAGAGTCACTTGCCAAAAGGTGGGTGCAGGAGAGAATAAAACAAACACAAGTAACTAGCCAAAGGATTCTAATAATTCTGAAGAAACTTACATTCAGTGTAATGGCCATTAATAAAAATATTTGTGCTATCATTACCAGCAGAACTGCCACCATAAACTGAGTAGACTATGGTGAATTACTGAGTATCATAAAATTCTTAAGTATCTTGTAAGATGCATTTCCCCCATTTAGGAATTACAACTCAGGAAGAAATATTCTAAAAGGAACAGACTGTTCCTTTGAGTGTCAGAAGCCACAATAAATATTTTTACAGTAGAATCTAAATAAATGCTTGCATTTTCCAACGAGTCTCAGCTTTTAAACTAAACTTAGTCCAATCAAGATAAAATTGTAGGGAAATTTTTTTTCTATTTTGTCTTGATTGGACTGAGTTTAGGAGCTAAGCTATGAGGACTGCAAGGCATAAGAATGACACAGTGGACTTTAGGGACTTGGGGGAAGAGTGGGAGGGGGATGAGGGATAAAAGACTACAAATATGGTACAGTGTATACTGCTCGGGTGATGGGTGCACCAAAATCTCACAAATCACCACTAAAGAGCTTACTCATGTAACTAAACACCACCTGTACCCCAATAACTTATGGAAAAAATAAAATAATAATTATTATTATAAGATAAAATAGTAGGGGAAGACTGTATTGGATGTTCTTAGACTCCCCATGATATGCCTGTTTCTGCACTTCTTGGGCATCCTGCCCCTGCTACTCTATGTATTTTAGCTTCTCCTCTCGCTCTTTACCCATACTCAAGTCATTCAGCTCAAGAAATAAGTAATGAACATCATCTGTGTGCCAGTTCCCATACAGTCCCATAGTGTTAGAGCTCAAAGAGGCAAACTAGTGGGTGTTGAGAAAATATCTGAAGCTCTTTTTGTCAAATCTCCTGGGAACCCAGCCATGCAGCTGCCCTTTCCTCCCACTAGAGATGTCCCTGTTGGGCTTTCTTCTCTCCCTAACAGATCCATGATCCCAAAAAATGATTAGGTACAAGAAAAATCCAATGTGTCTATGAGTGTGCATTGAGGCAGCTCATGGGAGAAATTTTTACAAAGGTCCAATGTTACCTCCTAAGGAAAGCTTTCCAGAATCCTTCAGGTAATTACTCACTTGCTTCTTTGAGCTCTCAGATCATTTCGTTCATACTTCTATTAAAGGCCTTGGCCAGTTGCATTGCAATTACTTGGTTTCTCCTAGTAAACTGTGACCTCCGCATTCATCTTTGTACCCCTAACCCTTAGCACGGTGCCTACGTCACAGTAAGTATTAAATAAATGTTGCTAAAGGTGAAGGAGTTAGAAATTGTGTTTTGCCTGCCATCCAGGGCCCCAAGTCATGCAAAGTCATGTCATAACTTCAGCATATGACAGACGCTTCTGACTTCCTCAACATGATCACCTGCAGTTGGGGGCCATCATCTGTGTAGAGTTTACACGTTCTCCCCATGTCTGCATGAGTTATCTCCAGGTACTCTGATTTCCTCCCACATTCTATACCCATTAGGTAAATCATCATATCTAAATGGTCCCAGTCTAAGTGAGTGTAGGTGGGTATGTGTGTGAGTTTGCCCTGCGATGGTCTGGTATCCAGTCCAGTGCTGGTGCCCCCCTTGCACCCTGAGCTGTGGGAGAGACTCCAGCCACCCAAGACTCCAAAGTGGAATAAGTGAACTGGAAAATAAATGAATGAATGAATGAATACAGATTATTGTAAAATAAAAATCTGTCAAGTCTACAAGAATCATATGAATGTATGACAATTAAAGATACGGTAGAAAAGTACTCAGTGAGCCTACTCTATTTGTTATTATTTGGTTTTGAACTACCCTGTGGTAGGAGGTACTCCTTACAACTTTCGCTTTGCAAACATCTATTTCTTGATTTAATTCACCACCACTACAAATGCCATCACTCACTGATTCATCAAAAATCAGATAAATACCAAAGGAAAAGAAATCAATATATCAAAAAGATACTCGCACTCATGTTTATCACATCATTATTCACATCGCAAAGATATGGAATCAACCTAAGTGTCCATCAGTGGATAACTGCATAAAGAAAATGTGGTGTCTATATATAATGGAATACTATTCAGCCATAAAAAGAACAAAGTCATGTCTTTTGCAGCAACATGGATGGAACTGAAGATCATTATCTTGAGTGAAACAAGCCAGACAAAGTCAAATATCACATGTTCTCACCCATAAGTGGGAGCTAAACAATGTGTACACATGGACATAGAGAGTGGCATGATAGAGGATGGAGACTCAGAATGGTGAGAGGGCAGGAGGGGGTGATGCTGAGAGATGACTTAATGGGTGCAGTGTAGGTTATTCAGGTGATGGATGCCCTGAAAGCCCTGACTTGGCCACTACACAATCTACACTTGTAACAAAATTGTACTTGTACCCATAAATTTATACAGATTTCTAAAAGGGTAAAATAAAAAAAGACAAATGTAAACACTCTTTTGTTCTTTATTTTAAAATTGGGTAAATAATTATCTTGTGTGATTTTATTAATCTTTCTTAAATGTCTATATAGCCCACATGTATTTCAATGTTTAATATTATAAGTGTTTGGGGTCTTTATTTAGAAATTTGATGATGTTTTTATGACCAGAAATATGTCATAGGAGTTAACTCTTGTCTAAATCAATTAGCCTATGGTAAAATTGATTTCATTATACATCATTTCACTTAAGTCAGTTTCTAAGAACCTATAAATGCTATTAAGTGAAGACTTGCTGAAATGTGTTAAGTTCTTTCTCTGTCTCTTTGAAATGTATGTAAATCTTTCTAAATGCTAAATAAGACTTTTGCTAGTTTTAAGACTTAGGAATGTCTTTCTCAAGGACCCAGGAGCCATCTCTTGGAAATCTAAACTTTAGGGAAGATAGAGCCCTATCTCTCAGTTTCTGTGGGAAGATAGGAGTCCAGCTTCAGCAAGCATCTCGCTCTACATTGTAGAACTATCTCTCATCATAAATATGTGAGAAATTTATTTTTCCTTTACATAAAACTTCTTAGCTAACACTGATGGTAGCTCTAATTACCAGGTACACTTAGGATGAGCTATGTGCAACAAATGCTGCTGTCAAGTCCTCTTACTGGAGAAGTAGTTCCTGTTTATCTTGAAACTGTGTATATAGTGGGGTTTACCTGCTTAGCTATATAAAAGACTGAGATTTCCTGTCTTTGCAATCCCTTAGCAGATTACCCGTGATGCATATCACCTACTGGTTTAATGTTTATTCAATAATAAAACTGTTTTCCTTCTCTTCTACCTTTGTAAAGAGGTTTTCTGGGATGAAGGAGTTCTTGTCTTTAATTACATCTCTCCAACAGTATCACATGTGAACTGTGGACACTGAAATGTCTGGTCCACTGCAGGCTTTCTCTGGCCCCAACTAGTCTGCCTTGTCAATTTGACTGGGATTCCCCATTGATATCTGATGTCATGGAATAATAAAATCTTATAATTTGAAAGGAATTTAGATCAACAAAGAGAAATTTAGATCAATTAAAAGAACTCTATATTACTATATGAATACCTCTCTGTGGGATTTTCCCCCAAAAGAAGAAAAAAGTGGTCAGCTTCTGCTTGAGAACTTCCAGAGTTCATGGAAGAAATGGTACTTAAGGTCTGAAGAATGGGGAAGATTTATCCAAAGGCATAAGTCAAAAAAGGCAGCACTGCAAATAGAAGACACAGCATGAACAAAGCACAAAGGAGGAAAAATAAAGGATTTTTGTAAATGCTGAGTAGTCTAATCATATTAAAATGTTAAGTATGCATAGGAGCTGGAAGACAAAACCAGTAATGGAAGTCAGGACAATAGACAGAGAACCAAATGCCAGGATAAAGACTTTCTGCTTGACTACTAAAATAGAACTCTGCTTGTCTCTGAAAGGAGTAACATGACTTTACAAGGATCTTGCCCCAGAAATATGATGAGGTATGTTCAGTACTAGGCTCCCTTTACAATTCTGCAAAAATGAGCCTCAGTTTCAGACAAAATCTCCAAACACTGAAAGAAAACACGAATCACAACTTTCCATTGCTCTTAGGAGCTGGGTTTTTGTTTTTGTTTTTATCTGACAGTAACTATCTGCTTTATCTCCATAACAGCTAACAGCAATTTGGGGTGTTGTACTAAGATGGCATGGCTGTTTAAAAGAGCCATTTTTTTGTTCTCAAGTCCTTAACTTTTGGGCCAGAAGCAACCATTGCTATCACTTTTCTTACGCTGTCTCCCACAGTGGCTAAGGCAAGTGGTTTTAGTTTTTCTTTGACCTTCCTTCTCATATTCAGGGAGGTGTCTTACCTATTTAAAGACGATTTGTTGAAACCAAATGAGCAGTCACAGAAATGAAAGTGCCCACAGAATGTCCTCTTTCATTTGTAAAATCTGTATTCCAAGACAGATGCTTTTAGAGAGGCTATTTAAATATGGCAAATATATCAGTTTGTCTTCCAACTAATGTCAATCCCTCATTGGTTTATCCTAACTGCAAAGAATCTTCAAAAAGCTGGACAAAGTAAAAAAAATAGCCATCAGCAATAACCATTTGTATTAACGTAGTATTTCTTTTGAAGGGTACAATAAAAACACAGAGATTGGGAGATGGGGAGAAGTAAGAAAAAAAGTTCCTTTTTAACTTTTTCTTAGGACTTTATTAAAAGGATTTTCACTTCAACAGATACTTCTATAATCATAGCTGAGATATAATTTATTTTTGGAAAACAGAAAATGAAAATGTTATGAATAGTCTTGTTTCAGGCAATCAAAGAGAGTGGAACAAGAAATCTTGTATTTGATTTGTTTTCACAAGTACGATTCAAAGAACATCTGTGCTTATGCCATGAATCCTTCTGCATAGGGCTCTTCCTTAGAAGTTTTAGTAATAGCTGAGTCCATTGATCTGCGATTTGGTAAACTTGAGGTTTTTGAAGGGCAGCCAAAGTTTCACTTAGTTTCTCAACAACTCTCTCTCTTGAACATGAGAACATCTATCTTGTTCCTCGAGAACTTAAGATCCATTTTTATACTCTGGACATCATAGTGCTGGAACTTGCAGACAAAAGCCAGGCAGCCTTACTGAGACACTGAGTTGTTTTTAAATAATTATTTCATTTAGATTCTTAATCAATTATCAGTTTTTAGAAGAAATATGCCCAAAATTGCAAGTGCTACTTCCCGTGGGCATTTCCATGTTTTAAATCTAGCTAAGGCTCAGGCCTTAACACACACATGATTCACTCACAATTTAAGATAGACAAAATAATCTGTACAACAAACCCTCGTGACATGAGTTTACCCATATGACAAACCTGTACGTGTACCTGTGAACCTAAAAACAAGATAATTATTGTTATTTCTAAAAGTCCACCCAGCAATTAACCAAAGTGGAAACATTTTCAGACATAATCTTGGTTAATTCAGAGTAGTTTCTAATTGTTAACGCTTCTGTTAGCTTCCAGAATGACCATGAAACTTTAAATAGAAAGGACATTGAGGATCACATAAATGAAAGAATGGGTGTAAAATAATTAGTACAAGGCCTGGCACAGAGGGCTAAACAAATAATAGTTCCTAATTTAGTAGTGCAATAGTGGCAACAGTAGCCCTACATCCTCTTCAACAGTCCAATTTACAGATGAAACTCAGAGAAAGTAAATGATTTTCCCAAGGCTACAAAGCTTGTTAGTGGCAGAGCTGAAACTGAAATGGAAGTTCCTTAACTAGTCTAATACTGTCCCCAATACCTTGGGGAAAATCATTTTTTCAGTTATGCTGAATTGGTCTGTCATATAAAACATACAGAGGGCGAGACTTCACATATCTTCAGATAGCAAACCTTCTCAGTGGCTATTCTGATTAATTTGTAATTTCAGAATCTGATGGCCTTTCTCCCAGCCCTCTCTTCTTTTAACCTCTCTGCTGCGTTTAGCAACCATTGCTTACACTGCCCTTTAACCTGAGCAACACCACGCTAAACCAACTTCTACCTCTCTGTCTACTTACCGCCCTCTGTATTTACTTTCTTCCTCCTTCCTCATGTACTCAAGGCATGGAACTTTCCAAAGTTCCACTCTTGAATCTCTATACTCGTCCTTGAGAGATCACATATATTCCCAAATAATCTCTGTATGAAGATAACCTCAAAACATTTATCTTGAGCCCTAGTCTTTCCTGAAATCTAGCCACAAATTTCCAGTTTCCTATTGGATGTTACTAACTAGATGTTGTGATATTATCTCAAAATTACCATGTCCAGAATCAGTCATCATTTCCCTCAAAAGTAGCTCAACATCTTTACTTTCATTGTGTAAGAGTCCCATAATTCCTCCAGTCTTGAAACCATAGAGATATCTCTGTGTTTCCTCACCCTTCGTAAGTAATCTGCCACAAATTCCATCATATCCTTTCTTTTTACTTCCTTCCCATTTCCACTGACATCACATCAGTTCAGTTTCTCACCACCAAGGCCAGAACTACTCCAAGAGCTTCTTAACTGATGGCTGTGTCTTTAGTCCTCACAATCTTACAAACTCCCCAAGTTAGGGGACCCAGCTTAGGGACATAGAATTTAACATGTTGCCAGTTTAAACTTAATACAGTCTCTCTCTCTCTCTCTCTTCCTCTCTCTCTCTCTCTCTCTCTCACACACACACACACACACACAGACGCAAACATTACAGAATTTGAAAAAATGATCTGAATTCTGACTCCTCAGGCTGTTTAGAGACTGGTATCATGAATGCTCCCCCAGGAAAGCTATTGGCTAAATCCCTCTGTGAAGAAACACATCCACAAGAGTGGTTCCTTAATTTTCTCATCTTTTCTTATATTTTATCTATTTTTCTTTTATGTATTTCTTATTCTTTAAAATAATTATCTCTCTAATGCAAATTTAAACTATACTGAAACACTAGTTCTCACCTATAAGATTGGCATAAATGGAAAATTTGACAACATATTCTTTTGGCAATTTGGTATAACAATGGGCAGTTTATACACTGCTGGTGTTAACACAAAACAGCAACCCCTATGGAGAGACATTTGGCAAAATCACATGTAGTTTTAGCCTTTGATCCAACAATATCACTTCTGGGAATCCATCACAAAGTAATACTGGCAAAAATACAAGAGCTCATTTTTGTTGCACTATTTAATAATAGTAAAGGAATGGTAATATTTCCAAATGGATTAAAGCAAACCCCAGTTTCCCTTGCTTCAACTTTTGCTTCCTTTCCCTTTTTTTCTCATCTTTTTCCCTTTCCCCTCTGTTTGCTACCTCCACCTCCCCTGAAACTTGACACACTGCAAGGATTGCAAAATAGCTCTTTAAAGAACTACTCTGGCAATTGCCAGAAGGGGATTGTCCCAGTGATCCCAAACAAGAAGCATGAAGAATGAAAACCATCTCCATCTGTTCCAGTCACAAGTTCCACATAGTTAGAAGTTGAGCAACATGACCAATACACAACAACACATACCCTCATCTTCTTCTTGCACTATAAAATTCCAATTGTGACACAGCTTGAAGAATTATCTGGTCTTCATGTGCTCCCTGATACACGCCAGTGAAATAAAACCTTTGATCTCTATTCAAATCATTTCAGCTATTATTTTCTTTGACAAACCCAAATGTATGTCAAAAAGGACTGGCTAAATAAACTATGCTACATGCACAAATGAAGTGCCATGCAGCTGTAAAAAAATGACTTAGCGACGTTTCCATATGCCACAATGGAATGATCTCCGAAAACACTAAGTGAAAAAAAAATCAATGGAGAAAAAGTTGTGTGGAGTATGTTATCAGTTATCCAAGGTATTGGACATAAATATACATATGTATTTATGTATATATTTTTCTTAAATTATAAACCAAAATTTCTAAAGTTACTTATAGAGAAAGAAAGAAAGGAAGATAAAGGGGACAAGGACAGAAGCTAAACTTCTCTGAATATGTCTTGTTTTCAACATAAATATCTTACATAATAAAAAATTAAATTTTAAAAAGCAAGCTTTAAAAACTAAAAGCAACATGAACCAATGAATCTCTGTAACAAACCAGCAGTATAACCAGAGAGAAACTGTTAACTAATGTTATGTGCTTTTAGTAATCATTTTTGGTAGTAGTGTTAGTATTGTCATTCGGAGACTGTTGTATGTACATTGCAGGATAAAACAAATAAACAATTATATTGGTGTCATTGATATCCAGGATTTCAAGCTTGGAAGAAGGTACAGACATAAATCAAAGAAATTAAGTTAAAACCCTTTAGCCCTAAACTTGAATTGGAGGTATTATTATGACTTTATAATACATTTTATCTTTAAAAGTTCACATATCCTTGTACTATACACTGGAAAGGCTTTGAAATAACATTCAACCTAAAAAACAACAGGTGTCCCTAGCTCCCAGACTGTAGTTCTAAATTTCTAGTCATTCCTACTAAAAGGAGCTGTGGCTTCTTGGGAAAATCGTTTATTATAGATTTGGGGAAGGAAAAGTATAAGACACACTTGAATCATCTTGTCACATTAAAAATCAGGTTGTTCAAAAAGACTCACAACCCAACTTGAAAAGATGCTTACTGACTAAAGATAGGACAATTTGAGCATCAATGAAAATAATATCTGCAATGGATTGAAATACATGAAATATGGCTAAATTCTATAAATTCATAATCATACTTTCTTTAAAAAACTCATTAGCAATCTTTGAAAGATGCTAAAGATTCCACTAATATTTAAAAACACATAAACACGTGTGTGTGTCTGTGTGTGTGCATGTGTCTGAGTGTGTGTCTAGCCTGCCTTTCCTGTATTGTACCTCTGGGTAAGTGATTAGATGACAAGGAGAAATTTCTCTTTATAGAAATAGTCTCACCAATAAATAAAAAAGGAATCATAGAATTCTTATATCACGACTTTGTAACCCATCACTAATTAATAGATTTAGGCACTGAGCATTAGTGGCTACTAGCATCAATAAAGATAGACAACTATACACCACCACCTATGAAATATTCTTGCCCAAAAAAATCTAAATTGAATATGATCAAGCTTCTTGTTTGAACTACCAATTAACCAAAACAGAGAACAAATAAAGAGGTTAAAAACATGGCAAAGATTCAATCAGCAAAATCCAGACTGAGAAATTCTACTGGACAAATGACCTAAATTATTCTGCTGATAAACTGCAAAGAAAAGGAAAAAAGATATGAGGGGGAAATACAGGCCAACAGTTATTTAAGGCCAGGTGTCATGACTCATGCTTACAATCCCAGAACTTTGGGAGGCTGAGGCAGAAGGATCTCCTAAGCCCAGGCATTTGAGACCAGTCTGGGCAATATGGCAAGACCCAGTCTCTAAACAAAACATTTTAAAATTAGCTGAGCATGGAGGCATGCACCTGTAGTCCCAAGTACTCTGGAGGCTGAGGTGGGAGGATCACTTGAGCACAGGAGGTTGAGGCTGCAGTGAGTTATGATTGCACCACTGCACTCCAGCCTAGACAACAGAGCAAGATGTTGTCAAAAACAAACAAACAAACAAACAAAACAGTCATATCAACAAATGACTGTATGGACCTCTTTTGGACCCTAATTGAAACAAGCACTCACTCTTTCATTCTCACTCACTCTCTACACACACACACACACACACACACACACACACACATATTTTTAAAACCCCATATACGTATATATTTAAAAATTGGGGAAATTTCAACACTGACTAGCTATTTGATAATGTTTGGGAATTAATGTTAACTTTTTAGGTGTGATGACATTATTGTGGTTAAATATTTTCTGGAAGAGTCATTATCTTTTAGAGAGATATTGAAATATTTACAAAATAAATGATAGATATCTTGAACCTTCTACAAAATAATGGATGGGTAGAGGAATGTGCCTAGTTCTAAATGAAACAATCTAGCCATAAGCTGGCCTTGTAAAAGTTAGGTGATCTGGCCAATACCACACATCTAGTAAGCAATGGAGTTAGCACTCCAATACTAGTTGTCTGATTCCAAATTCTATGTTATCTTCAATACACCTAAGATGCCTCTCAAAAGCACCCCTACAGACAACTGGCACACAACCACTTGTAAACTGATGAATAGCTGTATTACCTGGCTCTGCAGGGTTTTCTGTGCCTTAAATACGTATTTAGTGAAAATTTTGTAAGTGTTTATTGGTTATAATAATTCGTAAAGCCACCTAGAAGAGGTGATACAGTAGACTTAGAAAAGCATCACAAGACATAGATGTTTTAGGCCGGGCACGGTGGCTCACGCCTGTAATCCCAGCATTCTGGGAGGCCGAGGTGGGCAGATCACGAGGTCAGGAGATCGACACCATCCTGGCTAATGCAGTGAAACCCTGTCGCTACTAAAAATACAAAAAATTAGCCTGGCATAGTGGTAAGTGCCTGAAGACTCAGCTACTGGGGAGGCTGAGGCAGGAGAATGGCATGAACCTGGGAGGCGGAGCTTGCAGTGAGCTGAGATCACGCCACTACACTCCAGCCTGGGCGACAGGGCGAGACTCCGTCTCAAAAAAAAAAAAGAAATGTTTTAAAATAAATAGCAGGTCTTCTTTAATAAATGCTTTTGTTAATTTGTTCTACTCAAAACTGATAGTAGCTGTATAATACAAATGAGCCTAAGATATATAATAGAAATGAGCTTACAAGCACATATTGAAAAACCAAGTTAAGATTCTAACATAATTCATATATTATATTGCTTTCCAAGTTCCTTACAAACCGTAAATGCTCTCTTGTTTATCTTGTTGTGCCAGTGATTTGTGGAAGCCAGAAGTGAAAACTGCAGTCACAAGGACCCTAGGGCAAGACTTAATAGTACCCTTGATGACTAAAATAATTGATATCTCTCTTTGAAATGTGGAACAAAGGAAACTATATGTTGAGGTCCAGTGTTATCATAATAATAATAATAATAAGTAAAAATATGTTTAAGTCAGGTGAACCTGATGTTAAGTCATTAGCATCACATTGGGTGAGGACTTGAGCAATCTCTTTGAGGAAAGAAATCTTCTACTGATATGGCTAGCGTCAAGGTGCACCTTCTTCTGAAATGTTGCCGAGACATGAAAGAAATACTAGTTTTGAAACTGTCCAACTTGTACATCAAGTCAGTCAGGATCTTGAGATAGATCACTCTGCTTTGATGCTTTTCCATTTTCATGTTTGCTTATTTACTGTGCCAGAGTTATGTGTGTGTTTATTACTTCTCTATAGGATTCACTCACTAAGAGGGACCATCTAGATCTATCCACCTCAAATACTATATGGGATTTTTCTATTTGTATCAATTTAACGGGTACACATGCAGTTTTTTTACATCGATACAATGCAGAGTGGCGAAGTCTGTGCCTCTATTGTAACCATCACCTGAATAATGTACATTGCACCCATTAAGTAACTTCTCATCCCTCAAATCCCTTACCTCCTTCCCACCCTCCATCCTTTCTAGTCTCCAATGTCTATTATTCTACACTCTGTGTTCATGTGTACACATTACAATATGGGTTTCACCAGGTAGCAGATTACCTTGGCCATTGGCTTATTATTATGTCTCTAACCAAGAACATTTTGTAGTCACAATTTTTAAAACTAGGTTTACTCTTAATTTTATACTTACACTCCTGTAGCATTTCTTAATTGATCCATAGTTTAGGACAAATAAGTAGTTTACCATCTAACATCAATATATTATTCACTTTATTATGACTCATGACATTTAATATAATTGTGACACCTTAAAGGTGTCACAATTATACCCTTGTTGTTATTATTTTAGTATAATCCCCGTTATTATTATTATTATTATTATTAACATTTTATTCTTAATCATCACCTCTCAATTAATAAGTAACTCATGCGGACAACCTATAGTATTTGAAGAGAAAGGATAAAAGAAAGAACATAAATAAGCAAATCCTCCATGCACCATTTTTGTGTTCCACTCTACTAAAATTTTACATTGCAGAACAATTCCAGATTCTGTAACTTAGGTCCTGTATGTTGACAGTATTTAAAGAAAATGCCAGCTGTGACTAGAGCAAAGTTGCAGCAATAACAAGAAACTTCTGCTATATGGCATTTCCTTTGGTAATTGCTATGGTCTAAATGTGTCCCCCGAAATTTATGTGTTGGGGTCCTGGCCCTCAAAATCATGTTAGGAGATGGAGCCTTTGGGATATGATTAGATAATGAGGGCACATGGGATTAGTGTCCTTATAAAAGCGGCCAAAGGGAGCTTGCTTGCCCTTTTCACCATGTGAGGACACAGCAAGGGGTGCCTTCTACAAGGAACCATCCCTCACCAGACACCAGATCTGTCAGTGCCTTGATCTTGAACTTCCCAGCGTCCATAGCTTTGAGAAATAAATTGCTATTGTTTATAAGCTACCAGTTTATGTTATTTTATTATAGCAGTCCAAATAAACTAAGACAATAATAAATCATCTAGAAAAAGTATACCCCCTACCAACAGACAAAAATTTCACAGAGTACTTTAAAGAACTTGTTTCCTTCTTTTGTGATGCATTCATGCTGATAATTCTGAGATCAAGCAAGGATAAATATATTTATCTATTATAATACTAAGAAACTGGCCAGAAGCCCACATATATCACTTTTAAAAATTCATGGAGGATTAGGAAAATGGTCAGAGTGTATCTGTATTGTCTCTCATAAATGTATTTTTAGTATAACTAGAAACCTACTGAAGCAAATTATCACAAAATCTCTGTGTCAAAAAGAAAAACAGTATAGATCATGAGTTTAAAATGATTCTTTTAAAAAAGAAAACATTTCAGGCAAATTTAATATTCTTCTTTGACAAAATTATAGGTTTAGGATATAAAAAACAAGGATGCCTTCCTCCCTCCCTTCCTCCCTTCCTTCATCCTCCTCTTTATTAAGAGACAAAAATGTGCCAGGAAATGTGCAAAGAACAGTTCCTGCCCCAAGGATCATATAATCTAATGACTAAAGCAAACAAATAAGCAATTTCATTACAATAAGGTGTCTTCGATGTAAATTGAAGTTGTGTACGTGTCCAAAAGAGGGCCCCAAAAGCTCCACATAGAAGGAAGTCTCTCCTGATGTTACTTGAATGATATAGTCATCAATATGCCAAAAAAAGTTTCTAAGAGCATGTAACTCCAACAGTTGATTAGAAGAAATGAAGTACCACAGGCACTAATCTTGATTCAGAGGAGTTTTTCTGTGACATTCATGATGGATCAAACAAAATGCTCAGTAACACTGTAGCCAACTATGTCAAAAGTTATTTCAAGGTAGGGGCTGACTTCTGCCTATTTTTAACAGGTAAAATGCTCAGTATAAACACAAAGTAGGTGCCTAATACATACTAATTGAACACTGAAAGCTAAAGGAACATGCAAAATATTTTCACATATTAAGATAGAATTTAAATGCTAGTAACCTTGATAAATTTAAAATATCAAGAGAAAATAAATGAAGACTGAAGCAATGCTTTGCCTTTAAATTCAAACCACCTGTGTTCAATTCTAATTTAGTCACTGAATAAGCTCAGTGGCCTTTAGCTGGGTATTTAGCTTATTTGACTCTCAACTATCTAACCATAAAATGAGGATATTGATACTGATCCCTTAGGCTTGGGTCTTTGTGAGGAATACATGAACTAATATATTAAGGTTCCTAACTCAAGGCATGGCCCAATGTAGGGTACTCAAGAAATGTTAGCTTCATGTCCTTATTACACACATGGAAAAAAGATTTCCAAAAAGTGTAAAAGGCTGGGTGTGGTGGCTCACGCCTGTTATCCCAGCACTTTGGGAGGCCGAGGTGGGAGGATCACCTGAGGTCAGGAGTTTGAGAACAGCCTGGCCAACATGGTGAAACCCTGTCTCTACTAAAAATACGAAAAACATTAGCTGCACGTCGTGCGCGCCTGTAATCCCAGCTACTCGGAGGCTGAGGCAGGAGAATCACTTGAACCCAGGAGGCGGAGGTTGTGGTGAGCCAAGATCACACCACTGCACTCCAGCCTGGGTGACAGAGCAAGACTCCATCTCAAAAAGAAAAAAAAAAATAGTGTAAAAGACCTTAAAGGGTCTCCTCGTCAATTTCCCTTTAAGACATTCTAAACTGAAAGTACATAGAGAAGGTCATTCTACAATATACCCCATCAAATGGTTTCATCTTTCTAGGAAGCAGCACAAAAGAAAGTGGCCTGAGTATCTAGCATAAACCTCATCAATTCGTTTATTTAACATTTATTAAGTATCTCCCACATGCCATGGATTATTTTCCAGACAAGTGTCATTTAAACCTGTGTCCAAGTTTCTGATCTATATGAACCAATGAATGCTAAGTATCCAACAACCTCTAGTGTTGGAAATTCATCATTTTCTTTAACAATTCTTAGTCTTTGGACAGATTTCAGTATTATTTACTGATGCAGGAAAACGGAGAAGAGTTCAGAGAGAACAGGAAATGAGCTCAATCTGAGATTGCTGAGTTTGAGATTAATCTGAGATATCCAGATGGAGAGACATAGTGTATAGGTGGAAAGTCAGACCAAAAGGTCTTACCAGGAACCTTAGATTTGGAAATTGTCAACACATATGCAGTAGTTAAGTGATGAGAATAGATGAGATCAATAAGAAAATGTTGGCCAGGCGTGGTGGTTCACGCCTGTAATGCCAGCACTTTGGGAGGCCAAAGTGGGCGGATCGCTTGAGGCCAGGAGTTCAAGACCAGACTGGCCAACACAGTGAAACTCCATCTCTACCAAAAAATACAAAAATTAGCCGGTGTGGTGGCGCACGCCTGTAGTTCCAGCTACTCACACGCCTGTAGTCCCAGCTACTCGGGAGGCTGAGGCAGGAGAATCGCTTGAACCTGGGAAGTGGAAGTTGTAGTGAGCTGGGATTGCACCACTGCCCTCCAGCTGGGCGACAGGGTGAGACCCAGACTCAAAAAAAAAAAAAAAAAAAAGAAGAAGAAGAAGGAAATGTTGGTAAGAGAGACATATCGAGAACAGGCTGCTGGGGAACACCAATATTTCAAGGAAAGGCTGAGGAAGAGGAGCCAGCAAGGAGGCTTTAAAGAAAGTATCATGGAAATAGAGAACCACAGATACTGTTTCATAAGCCTAGGAGTGGAGGGAAATTGAGTTGAAAAGAAAGGGAGTGGTCACCTACATCAAATGTGAGGGATATCAAACAAAATTAAGGATAAATAAAATCCACTAAAGAATTTAATCTACCTATCAGGCAGTTCAAAGAAAGATAATTTAATAAAGGGTCCATCTAAAATTTGAATGCCCTCAAAATAATGCTGTCTTGGGAACTGTCCAGTTTCACTTTTATGAACACTCCCAGTGTTAAAACTTTACCACTTAATGAAACCCTTAATCTTTACACGGCTCTAAATATTATCAAAATCTTCCTCATTTTGAATACGAATATTTCTCATTATATAACTGTCCACTGATACAATACCGTTTTCAAATATTTGAAGATAACTTTTCTAATATAGCACTTATCATAATTTGCAGATCTATTTGTGTATATGTCAATATATACAGATATATTCTTGATTATAAACTCCAAGAGAGTAATGATGCTCCCTGTTTCACTAAGTATCCACAGCACATAGCACAGTGCCTGAAACCTAGTAGATGCTCCACATATAACGATTGAATTAATAAGTGTATTGATGAGCAGGGATTTAGACTCCAGAATTAATTATTGAATGAAATTTTAGCATTCCTTTCCCTGTGGATTTTTTTTCTTAATTGGATCAATGCTTATGTAACTTCTAAGTCAATGTAAGAAAGCAAGATAGATTGGGTGCCCTCTCAAACTTCCTTCCAGAACCTTGATTCTGTGAAAAGCTGACAAAGATTACATGCAGTGGGAACATCTCATTGGAAAATTAGGAAACCTGGGTCCCAGACACAGGTCTGTCACTATTTCTGTGCTCTTCAATAAGCCTGGCTACTTCTCTGGGCCTTGGGACCACATTTATAAAGTGAACCTTTTGTATCTACACACTCCAAGGTCTTTTTCTAGTTTAATATATAAGACTATAAAAAATGTAAATATTATAATATATTGTGTAAAGAAAGATACCTGAAATGCCTAGTCATTGTTCTGATTATATTATCATTTCTTCAAACCTCACATTTCTCCTTTTTTTGAAGCTATTGTATAGCTATAATAAGCTCCTTTTATACCATATTTTCACTTTGCCACATCTTCAATCATCTGAAATACAACTGCCCTATCATCTCTAACAAAGTAGTTCTTCAAATTGAATTACATTGTTGTTTTCTATGACACTGAATCTATTCTTTCACAAGGGGCCTTTCTCTTAGCCTCAGCTAGGAAGTTTTATTGCTAGTTACAATTCTAAAGCACAATCTATAGCAATACTTATTGATAATTAAGGCGAATTATCAACAATTACTATTCCATTATATAAGCAACAATTCTAATGAGACCAAGAAAGTGAATTAAGTATACAAAGAACATATTATATATATATATTAAAATTACAAGAAAATTTGCATGATACCTCTCATCTATTAAAAAAAAAGAATTCAACCTGTTCCCACCTTTTTCAGCAATATTTCTAAGACATTCAAAAGAAAATACAATATAGGTGTAATACACTGCTCCTCCTTTGATGTTGCCATATTAAAGACATCCATAACCTTCAAGAATAGAAATCTACTATTACAATACCATCATATTACACCATCATATTACCATACAATATCTGCTGCCTGCATTGTCATATTATTAGAAAAAATCTATTTACATATATATTTTGGTTTTATTCTGCCATTTGTTACAAATAAAATTAATTTAAAATAGATTTACTTGGAAAGGAATTGTCTGAATTCTTCCCATATAACTAATGTTTTCATAAGGCTTCGTCATTAATCAAAAAATTAAAAGATTGCATTGCTCAACACTCACCCAGCATTTAGCATCTAACTAGTCTTATATTGATGTTCTACAAATGCAACTGAGTTCTGCACCAGAACTGCTGCATAGACTATTCCCACACTACCCCCAAGAAACCCATTTCTTACACAGCAAAGAGCCCAAGAGAGGTTTTCAGAAGGTAAATGTAATCGTACATTTTGGCCTGAGTTTAAATTCCAGAAAAAGACACACTTTGGCTCACATTTATTTAGAGTTAGAGCTTTTTTTTCAATTCAAATGAATAAATATTTGAGTATATAACATGAATTTTTCAAATTTCCTTAGATGCTAGTTCCTTATTTTAATACATAACAACGCTTTTCATCAAATGAAATTGGGGAATCATAGAAATGCATTTATAGGAAATCTGAGACATATTCAAAGAATGCTACGGATGTTATGGTATAATTTTAATTGAACAATTCTAAAATTGAAAAAGGGGGTCCTACTTAGCATTTCCAGATACAAATAATTTGAACCAAAAGAATTCTCTAACCAGCATTCTGTTAAGCAGAATGAATCTAATGTTCTAATGGTATGATTGAGATGCAATACTGTGTGGTTAAAAACTCAGCTCTGAAGGCAGAACATCTGATTGAAGACTCATGTTTGCTTCCTACAAGCTGTGTGGCCTTGGTCAAGCCACTTGCTTATAAAATAGGAAGGACACTAGTCCCTTACTCTTGAATTGCTGTGTGAGTTTAAAAAGATCACTCACGTGAAGTACTTAGCACAGTGCCTGGCATGCTGGTCAGGTTTTAAATTCTTTTAATGTTTACAGATCTCCATAGAAAGCAAAGACCACAGGGGGGAAACCTTCATCCCTTCAGAGTGTTCCTGTCCATGACAACTATGCAGGGGCACAGCCTCAGTGCACAGTGACACTCAAGTGGTAACAGAAAGCAAAATGGAAATACAGAACTCTGGGCATGCTCCTCACTTTCATCCATGGCTCTCTCTTCCTGCCACCACCAACTTGTCTAGGCAGCAGAATGCTGCTAGAAAAGTGGATTTCATGGTCTATGAGGCCAAGTTGCTGCAAGCTGGGCAAAAACTCAGGAAGACAACAATAGAGAGAAAGGTGAATTTCTGCTGACATTTTTAAAGCTAAGTTCTTTTATACACATTATTGTTCCCCAAATCTCTCTCCTTGGTGTTAAGACATTTCCTGGGAGATCTCAACCATTCAGAGGATTTCAGCTGCTAACAGTACACTAATGGCTTCCAAACCTGTGTATTTAAGCCGTAATTCTGTTCTGAACTTCAAACCCAAATTTACCATTACTCACATTTCCTCTTGGGTATTGCAAAGGTACCTCAAACTCAAAATGCTTAAAATTAAACCAATTATCTTCATCTAGGTGGGCTACAGTTGCTCTGGGGATCTCATTTTATAACCCCCAGCAGTCACCTAAGCCAGGACCCATTATTGACTCTTTTCTCTCCCACTACCACATATTCAGTCTCCAAGACCAGTTCGTTTCATCTCCTACCTCTCAACTGTTCCTTCTTTTCCACCTTTCTTCCACCTCTTTTCTTCAGACTTTTGCCAGTTCTCACCAGAATGACTGAATAGCTCTGTAGCTGGTGTCACTGGCTTCCTACTCTCCCCTCCATGGAGTCTATCCCCTATATTCTCACCAAAGCATCTTTCTAAATATCAGAGGAGGGTAAGCCTCAAAGAGACCACAGTTAGGCATGGCAGCTCACACCTGTAATCACAGCACTTTGGGAGGCTGAGACAAGAGGATCACTTGAGGCCAGGAGTTCAAAACCAGCCTGGGCAACATAACAAGACCCCATCTCTATAAAAAAATTGAAAAATTAGCCAGGCATGGTGGTGCAAGTCTGTAGTCCTAACTTTTTGGAAGGCTGAGGCAGGAGGATCACTTGAGCCCGAGAGATCGAGGCTGCAGTCAGCTATGATTGTACCTCTGCGCTCCAGCCTGAATGACAGAGTCTCTAAAAAATAAAATAAAATATGAATAAAGAAAGAGACCTCAGTGGGGCAGTAATAAAATTCTGTCAGGAGTATAAAAGGTCACTGTTTATGTTATAATTTTTCTTAGAGTAGCTATTATAGCAGACATAAACTAGGAAACAAAGGTTTACTTTGATGTGACAGAGATACTATCAAGAACTCTGAAGGGTCTGAGAGTGTACCCTATTTGCAAACTCACAAGTTAGTCTACCATATTTCACAGATCCTGGCAAAAGACACAAGATTCCCAGATTAGAGACAGAGGAGTTTATTATTCATCATACAGCAAGCAGCATGAATATCCTGTTTAAGTCAGTTCTCTTTCTCCCCAAGACTCACAGGTATGACATAAAGGATCCCATGCAGATGCTGCATGTGGCATCCCTAGCACTTATGGAACCCATATCTTTTATAATGGGCTACAAGAAGATCTGCCCTTTGCCTCGAAGGGAGATTATTTTTTTTATGTTGGACAGTAAGTAAATCTGCCCTGTAATCCAGAGACAGAGATTGTTTTCCAAGACTAGTCACTTGTTAAACATCCTTGAAAAGATATTTTGGAACAGAAGAGTAGTTAGTGTTCTGAGACACTTGTAGAGAAACAGGCTTTGAATTCAAACCTGCCTCTGGCATTCACTGTCTGTACGATTTTTACCTTTCTCTATCAGAGTTTCCTTACCTGAAATTGAGGATCGCACTCATTTCTAACTCACAGCCATTTTACAATATCAAAAGAAATCACTTGCATACAAATGTTTTGTAAACAATATAGCACTATTTAAGTATAGTTATTATTTATGATTCTGGAATGTATTTTGTTGTTTCTTATGGAAATGAAAGAGAAAAATTATTTAGAATTTTTAAATTATACAATTAATGAAACACTTATTAAATGCCTTATTAAAGGTTAGATTTGGGTGGTACAAGGTGAAGAATTATGACACATTCCTCAACCTCAAGAATTTCACATTCTAGGGAGGAAGTCGACAGAAAGGACAATGACCAAGATGTGTTCAAGTGACAGAATAGAAGCATTATATGCTTCTATAGAACTTGGAGAAATCTTTATAGAACTTGGAAGAATCTAAGTAACCATTAAATCCAACCCTCTCATTTGCCATAGAGAAAACTGGTGATGAAAATGATCAGTAATTTTTTTCCAAGGGCTGATAGCTATCTGTGGCAGTGTCAGAACTGGAACTCATTATTTTTGACTTTTAGTTTAATAAACAACCTTGACAGAAATTTCTTGTTCCTGAATAGAGGTTTTACAAGACTGAGGCAGGACACTCGGTTTGGCTCCACGCATTTTTCTCTCCTCTATGGTCTTACTTCAGTGCATTGCCATTTTACCTCTTTGTTCCCCAAGATTTTCAATGGATTTATTCTTTTCTAACTTCTTACTTTTCTCAAAGGTCAAGGATTTCCTCTTTTTTTAGAGAGAAATCTAGAACAAACTTCCCTTCTGACCTTCTTTTCTCTCTTACTTTTACTCCATCTGGCTCCCTACCTGATAATTCTTCCTCGTTATATCCCACAAAATGCTAACCCTGCCACCTTCTCAATCCCTGACTGCCAGTTATTCAGTCTGCTTTTTTCTCTCAGTTCACTCCGGTCTGCCATACCATCTGCCCAGTGAACTTGATGCAGATTTCATAAAATGCAAAGTAAAATATTAGCTACAAACCCTGAAGTTCACCTTAAAGACTAGGTAATCAGCTGCTAGGAAAAGACAGTAAGCAAGGAAAATCATAGCTCACCCAGTTTTCCTAGTAGTGTAACATGGACTCTGCTCCAAGGTAAAATTCACCAATGTGCAGTAAGCTTGATTTCAATTCCATGTATTGATTTTAAATTTTTTTCAGTACTATACAGTACCTGAATTTTTTACGAATTTTCATATTTGGGATTGCATTGGGGAAGAAGAATAGATATATCTTTTTCAATAAGTACCACCGTAGCCATAGCTCAAAAATTAGATTGAGCTTAGAGCTTAATTACACAAGTCTGAGTGTTTTGGGACAATACAAGGAAAAATCAGGTTCATTCCATTTAAAGCCTTTCTTGAGAATCATCAGAGAATCCCAAAAATATTATACTTCAAAGACTAAAGACATCATATTCAAGGGTTTTGAGAAAGTTTCTAAGTGTATAGCAATGCTAATATATACAGTTATATTATAATCTTTTAAAATACATGCAAAGAAAAAATATTCAACTTTTTTATGATCTAATAAACTGAACTTTTTCAGGTTTTATTAAACATATGTGTTTTTTAAATAGTCAAGTACAGTCAAAGAGTTTTAATTTTGTGGAATCTTCTATGGTGGCAAGAATTTAGAAGCTTTACTTAACTCAGAAGGGTGAAAATGAAATCAATAAATATCTGAGCATATTATCTATACTAAATAGCATTTAGAATTAGAATAGCCAAAAAAATTTAGTATCATTGAAGCCAAGAACAATGGTATCACGGTCAATAGTGTTTCTGAAGTTAACAACAAAAAAAGCAAATCCCAGTTCATGATAAATTACAAAAATGGTAATTATGTAGATAAGAATAAATGGCTTTAAATTCCCTAATGAATGAGTCAAGTTACTGACAAGAGCAATCAAAATATATTCCATATGTGATTAACAACACTTAAATTTGACATTGACAAATATTATTTAATTTATACAACAGTAGAATCACAAGTGTATGTAGTCTCTAAGTCTCCAGGTTACAATAAATTATGGAAAGAATGAGAATTTCAGTCAGCATGCTTACTTTATTTTTGTCCTTAACCTTTTGCCTAGAATGTATTTGTTAATTCGGGTGTAGGTCAGAAAAACTGGTGCCCCCCGCCCCCTGAGTCTCTCTCTCACATACACACATGCGTGCGCACACACACATAATTAGAAATGACACTTCTTCACAGAATTCTCCCTTAGGCATTGAAGAAACATATAAAGCTACACTCTATCAATTTGTAACTATGTAACTACTGATCCCATCTTCCCATTAAGTTTATTAAGTACCTATTAGATGCCAGACACTATGCTAAACACTGAGAATCAATAGAAATGAGATATACATGGGTCTGCCTCACAGAGCTTACAGTCTAACAGATTCAGTAGAATGAATTGATATCATTCCTCTGCTATAAGCAAAGCTATTCTATATAGTAGAAACTTGTAAACACTTAGAAGAAAAAAACTGAGTAAGATTTAATAGCATGACTATTACGAACTATATTAATCATACAACTTGAAAGAAAACAAATTGCTTCACTCCCTCAGAATGACATGTCTAAATCTAATCTCAGTTTATAGTTAATACACCAGCATAAGGAAACATAAGAACTTCCAGAGCATTGATAAAACTGATGACAAAATATTTCACCCAGTGAACTGAGCTTGTGACATGAGGTCCTAGACAGCAGTAGAATAGAGTCACGTACCTCAGCTATGACACCTTCTGACATTAGCCAAACTGGCTTAGGGGGAGAAAATCCTTCTAATATATGAAGATAAGAAGTTCAAACTTCCTAAATCATAAAGTATTATGTCTTCAATCCTACAGGAATCACTTATGGAAAGTTATTTAAGATTAACAGGGCAAAATTTACAAAAAAGAAGAGATATTCATTTTAAAATTGTAAGCCCAATAAATACACAAGGAAAGCTTCATCTTTTTTCAAGTCCATCCTCCCCACTACACATAGTAGCTACTCAAGTAGAACAAAAACCTAGATATTATGGCCAAAATTTTGACATCTAAGCCCTAAAAGGAATAAGTCACTATTGAAATTCCAAAAATAATTTGGAGAACTAAAATTGACTTTGTATACTAGAATATATTGATATATAATATAATGTCTTAGTTATGAAATAAACATCTCTTCAAACTGTAGGATGTAAACCAAACTTGCATTAATATGTGAAAAACAATTTCTAATTTACATTTTGGAGGAAAAATATGTTCTCTAAATAGAAGGTTAAAAAACTAAGCAAAACACTTACAAATTCTGTGCTCCTATGAAAGAGCCTATGAGAAAAATGTTTGAAGTCACGGGCCAGGTTTGAGCTGCTTGCGACAGGGAGAAACCTGTCAAAGGGGTAAGAGTTGAAGGCTTCCCACCTTTTTGAATGTGCAGAATAAAATTTAGTGATAAAAATGCTTTCTAAAGCCATGCAACTCAAACCATAGTCCACGGGCCAACAGTATTCAGCTGGGAGCTTGTTAAAAATGCAGAATCTCAGGCCCTCTTCCAGAACCTTCATTTTAGCAAAATTTCCCTGGTAATTTGTGTACACATAGAAGTTTAAAAGGCACTGTTATAAGGAATAAGGCATTCTGGGACTACAGCGCCTGTTCCAAATATTTCGCATAAATTTAAACTTCTGCATCTACGGTACATCTCTTAAAGCCTCCAAGATACCATCAACTTGAAGATGAGTTCAGCATCAACTATACAACGAGTCATTAAGAAGAAATAAAACTACAGGGGTCAAATTGAGCCACTCATCATTATGATTATCACCTCCAGATGAGCCCTTTACTATCAACTACCCTGATTCCAGATGCAAATGGAGTTGCGGGATTGTGGTTAGAGATGACAGAGGGGCCAGCATACACATCTCCGTAACTAACTGTCCTCACAGACCCCTCTGTCAACCGTGACACACTCATAGTCCTTACCCTGTGTATGGCCTGCAGATATGTCTGTTGATCCACATAGTATTTCATGTTTAATTCATTACCATCATTTATAATTTTGGAACTTTCACATTTAAAAATCTGCACATCCAAGTTCTCTTCTGCAAATCGAAAATCTGCCACACCAGACCCATATTAGACCTAGCGTAGTAACATGTTGGAGCCAAGGCTCAGCTGTCTCACTTAGATGTCGGCCATAATCTCCACTACTCCCTGTGGTATCCCCAACACTATGGCTGAGGCCGAGTGTCAGTTGCTATTTGTCATCTTCCACTTGGTCTGCTTTATTCATTCACATTTCCAACCTGACCCCTGTAGGCATTTGAAGTTGTGAAACTTTTTTTATTTTTTATTTATTTATTTTTATTTTTTGACAGATTCTTGCTCTGTTGCCAGGCTGGAGTGCAGTGGTGCTATCTCGGCTCACAGTAACCTCCACCTCCCAGGTTCAAGCAATTCTCCTGCCTCAGCCTCCTGAGTAGCTGGGATTACCAGCACCTGCCATCACACCTGGCTAATGTTTGTATTTCTTTAGTAGAGACGGGGTTTCACCATGTTGTCCAGGCTGGTCTCAAACTCCTGACCTCAGGTGATCCCTAAGTGCTGGGATTAAGAGACGCTAGGGCACATCATGTCACTGATATAAAGTCACTCTATATGTGAAATTCAGGAAAAAGAGCTACCATTTGTGTCACCCACCATTTGAGGACAGACCTTGTGAGCTGGAATCAATCCACTGCATTACATACCTCACCTCAAATATATTCTATAATATTTTTCTTCACAATCCATTTCAACTCAAATATTTAACTATTTTAATTATTTATTTTCAGACCTATACTTCACAGCTATAAATAAGAATGACTAAGAAGAAAACATACAGCACAATACATTGTTGAACCATTCCTTCAGATTAATTTCAAAACTCCAAGTAATATACTAAAATGGTAAATATCATGAGGGCAGATGTCTGCCTTTTTTGTATACTAAGATAGCCCAAACACCTAGAGAGTGCTTTCTATGGACTGAATGTTTGTGTCTTCCCAAAATTCATATACTAAAGCCTAAATCTCCGATGTGATGGTATTTGTAGGTGGGACCTTTGAGAAGTAATTATATCATGAAAGTGGAGCCCTCATGAATAGGATTATTGTCTTATAAGAAGAGACATGAGAGAGATGATACCTGTTCCCCCAACCCACAACCACCACATGAGGGTCTAGTAAGATGGTGGGTGTCTACAAGCCAGGAAGATGACCTTCACCAGACAAATCTGCTGGTGCCTTGATCTTGAACTTCCCAGCCTCCAGAATTGTGAGAAATTACTGCTGAATTGTTTATCACTCAGTCTGTGGTTTTGTTTTTGTTTGTGGTGATAGTTGTTTTGATACAGGGTCTTGCTCTGTCAGTCAGGCTGGAGTGCAGTGGCACCATCACAGCTCACTGCAGCCTCAACCTCCTGGGCTCAAGCAAACCTCCCACCTCAGCCTCCCCAGTAGCTGGGACTACAGGCACTTGCCACCATGCCCGGCTGATTTTTGTATTTTCTTGCAGAGACAGGGTTTCATCATATTGCCCAGGCTGGTCTCAAACTTTTGGGCTCAAGTGATCCACCTACTTCGGCCTCCCAAAATGTTGGGATTACAAGCGTGAGCCACTGCACCTAGTCAATCTGTGGTATTTTTATCACAGCAGCTCAAACTGACTAAGACAGTGCCCAATAAATACTTATTGAATAAATGAACAGACTTTTCCAAGGATTATAAATTCTCAAAATTCATACATAGATTTTGAATGAATATGTTTAATTATCATATAATATATGAAGATTATTTATTTGCTAGCCTAGTTGATCGAACTAATTTTATTTCAGTGACTATGAAAGCCATCAGTAGAGCAAAGACATGTAACCCTAAAAAACCTGAGACCCATGACCTATCACAACTTGTTTTATAACAAAACAGCATCACGCAGATAAAGCAACATTACTAAATTATAAGATTAAATCTGATTCAATTTTATGTCCCAAGGTCTATAGCCTTTAGTCATCACCATAATCATCATTATCATCATCATCATCATCTCCATCTCAATCTTACAAAGCTGAAGAACCCAAATAGCGAGCTAATGAATTTTAACCACTCAACAAATGATGGAAGGAGCAAACATATCTTCAATAAGAAAAGTATAAATTTTGACCCAATTCTGAATGTATATTGATAAGCACACCAATCATCAGTCTAAAAGGGGTTTGCAATAATGCTTAAATGCATACATATCTTAGCAGGAAACAACTGTCATATAACAGATTACTTATCTATTGGAAAGTATATATGAGGCATTTAAATGCCAGAAACTATTTGCTAGATTTTCCTTGACTTCCTAACTAAAAGGGAAGCTCCTTAAGGTTAAATATATCAAGCTATATTATTGCACTTCCATACCATGATACTTAGTGGGTCTGAACACACGGGAAAAAAAATACTTTTTTTTTTTTTGAGGCATAGTCTCACTCTGTCACCCAGGCTAGAGTGCATGGCGTGATCACAGCTCAATGCACCTGTGACCTCCCAGGCTCAAGTGATCCTCCCACCTCTCAGCCTCTCAAGTAGCTGCGACTACAGGCACACACACCCATGCCTGGCTAATTTTTTTTTTTTACTTTTGTAAAGGCAGGGTTTCATCATGTTGCCCAGATGGTCTCGAACTCCTGGGCTCCAGTGATCCTCTTGCCTCAGCTTCCCAAAGTGCTGGGATTACAGGCATGAGCCACCATGCCTGGCTGAAAAAACACTTTATTTTAATTGTCTTTAAAATTCCACTGAAGAAATATGTTGCTGAGAAACTGAGGTACAGAGAAATAAAGTGGTTTTTTCATGGCCACATGGTTATTTATTGTTAGAGTTACAAAGCATCTCCAGAGCTCTCACCACTGCACCACACTGGTTTTATAATAGTCAATTTCAAAATTTATCCGCTAACCCAAATAGCAAGCTAATGAATTTTAACCACTCAACAAATAATGGAAGGAGCAAACATACCTTCAACTAAAAAAGTATAAATTCTGACCCAATTCTGAATGTATATTTATAAGCATGCCAATTATCAGTCTAATGGGGGTTGGCAATAATGTTTAAATACATGCATATCTTAGCAGGAAAAAAAACTGTCATATAACAGTCATTAGATTTAGTCCAAGGACTAAACTTTTAAAAATTAGGTTAGGTTTTTTCCTTAAAGTTTTCCAAAATGGGGCCTCTGTTTTGTGGAGGATGAGATTTCAATGCCCTCTCATTCTCCCCTTGGCCTTTGAATTGCTTCACTGAAATGTGGATCATCTACCTCGTTTCTCTTTCTACACCGTGAAAAAGAACTAAAGCTAGAGCTATTTCACTCGATTTGACTCAACTTTCCAAAGAAAATACAAACAAAGCTGGAGAACCCAAATAGCAAGCAAGACCAGTTCACAGCTACTGACTTGTCTGATAGCCATTTCTGAGAAATTTTCTGAACACTCTAGCACCAACAAATTTGAGTATGCCATTTACCATATAACTATAACAAGGTAAAACTAAACTAAGAAAGAAATGGTAACAGTAACCAGGTTTCCTACTTTAAATAAAATAGTACTGGACAGTGCTTCTGTGAAATTAGAACTGTCTATAAGCTAGTAACGATAAAAATATAAGTATAAATGTTGTTTTTCTCAAGTAATATGAATGGCCATTTCTAAATTCTTGACTGATCTGAAAGTCACAAATTCATTCCATCAATATATAATGCCCTATTGTTTGTAGAGTCCTGGAAGGCCTGCCCTCTCAAAGAATATATTTTAATAAAGTCTCTGTTCTATCACTAGGTGGAAGTTTGCTATTAAAATTCCTATAACCATATAACCCTTTTAAAACCATGGCAGAGTTTTCAGATATAGACAATAATTTTGAATGATCAGTTTTTTGTACCAGAAGGAATCTGTCTCCTCATAGCCCGGGACATTCTGGTTTGAAAACTTTAATTCCAAAGCACAAATGCACCTTTACAAAAATCTTCTGTTCTAGTGCCCACTATAATTTATTTTCAAAGACTTGTTTATAAAGAGCTGCATAATCCACCCAAAGAAAGTCAAAGTGTTTTCTTTATTATTAAACTCAATAGAAAGTTCCATGTGCAGCTACAGGAGGCCATAGGCAATTAACACTGAAAATTGAAAGGTTTAGAATGTTTGCATGACCTTTAAAGGGCAACACAGTTGCCCATTCACATGCATGCAATTATGCAGTGACTAGTTCGTAGCAGCAAATATATATATATTTATTTATATTTAGTAAAACAAACCTTGCATTCATCAAAAACTACTTTGAACTTTCCAGGCTTCATGTAGAGAGTTAGCTTTACATAGTACAGGAGACTTGTTCAGTTGGTTGTCTTCATTTTGTCAAATTACTAAATTCAGCCTATCACCGTAATTGCTAGAATGCAACATTATCACATTATCGAATCTCTCTGTAGAGTTTCCAAAATCTACTGCATAAAGCTACGTTTAAAAGAAGCAATATAAATATAAATTTAATTGAATGACTATGTTTGTACTATTGCTGGGGAAAGGGAGATGTAACTTTGCTAACTAGCCATTCAGGGGAAATCATGAAACAATTACAGCTACTATGGAGTAACTTAGGAGATTGAAGGAAGTGATTAAAATGACTTTATCTAATATAAACATATAAGCTCTGATTCCTTAGTTATATATCTCATACTCCACATGAACCACTGAATAAAATAGAGTATTCTTCTTACAGCTTAAATATTTACTCTTCATCTGATTTCAAGTAAACTAGAAACCTTATGTTTTCCAATGGCAATACCAATCAGTTGCCTAAGTATTCCACTGACTAGCTTGCCTAATATTACAGCACAGGATAAAATCCAACATATCCATGTGGTATACACATTAGAAACAGGTGGATTTTGGAAAACTAACATAAATTTGGAGTATGATATCAATATATTTCTGGCAATTTTGTAGATACCATTTTAAACGAGAATAGTACACGCCAATGTAGTACATAGTTTGTGCATTGACTATGGAGGTGTATATTCAATAAAGACAGCAGCACACAGATATGTTCAGCGTTCAAAATGTGTCAAAATTCCCAGTTGTAGTGTCAATAAAAACATCCACAGTGTCTCCGCATTGAGGACAAAAATGATTTTTTTTGCATTTGTAGCCTAGTAAATAAAAGTATCTCCAAAAGAAAAATTCATGAGAAAAATAGAGTGTATTAACAATGGCTCAAACAGTAAAACTCAGTTATAAATGACGTTGTCACACTATGCATACAGTTGTACTGCAAGTCAAATCATGGAAAATAGTGGGAAAACTATGCACCTAAAAAGGCAGACATTCTACAAAGTTGTTCTGATCACCCTGTTACGTAAAACCAGTATTTTACATGGGTGTCATTTAAAGCATATGTATGTATGTATGTATGTATGCATGTGCATATATGTATAGATACAGAGATTATATCGTTAGATACTACAGAGAAATATATTTAAATACTTTCACATTCCAATATGTCTAACTTATCCTCTTAAAATTTCTTTAAGATTAAGAAGACAAGAATTGTTTATTTCATTGACGACACTGCACTGAATGAATCACTGCACTGAATGAACAAAATCAGACCTTCTAAAAATTACCCAATAAGTCAGTGGCCAATGACAATTAAAAAACAGAAACTAACTTCTATGTCTCTGTTTGCTGGGCTCACCTGTCAATCTCCTGTTTCAGATTGTGCTCCGAACCTAAAGTAAAACTGTTTTCTAAAGACCAATGGTAACTCAGTGTGAAATTATTTCTTCTCTTTCGATGGAATAATTAAATAGTTCAATATGCTCAAAGTAGTTCAAAATAAAGTTAACCAAAGAATTTTCAAATAAGATGGTAAATTCACCATATTACATGGCATTATAAAATCAGTGGTCCAAAAGCAGGCTATATCATGTGAAATTTTGTGCAAGCATGTGGCCAGATATGAAGTTGATGCAGCTGGTTTGGCCTTCATATCTAGCAGCAGGCTGTGTTAATGCATTTCTTCTCTTTGTTTTGATGAAGCCCTACTAATAACAGGTTGATGAATTGCATTTGCAAATGTCAGGCATAGATCAGAGAGGATGATGGCTTGGATGATTATTTTACCCCAAGTTGTGATTTTTCACCAAGAAAACAAAACTGCATTGCACAGTAAGGTTCCTTATTTTTACTTGAATCTTCAATGAACAAAACAGCTGCAGAAAAAATGTGACTTAATGAGGCGTCCCTAATAAAATACTGCAGAATTAAAAGCAGGGGCACTGAACTGTTTGCACTCTGGTTGTTTCATCTTTTCAAATATATTAGAAATAACTGATGACACTTTGGAACATTCCTTGTTTGGGACATGCATTAGAGAGTTCGTCAGTAAATGTTCATCAGTTTGCAGTGATTGCTGAACTTTGGTGCAATCTGACAGTACCTTTTCTTAGGGGCCAAGATAAGAAATGACTGAGAAATCCTGAAGATACACATCTTACCCTTCCTGTATAAGGTAATCCATAACTTGCAATTAGTGATAAATCATCCTTCAATGTGTATTTTAACACAAAAATACATTTAAAAATGATCATCAAAATACTATATTGAAGACACTGGATCCAGGACTACTACTATTTTCTGATAAAATATAAAATAATTTTTAAATTTTTTCTACCACCCTCTAAATTTTATCATTTTATAAATTTTTAAATAGGAAAACTGGCCATATCTAAAAACAGATATTTTTACAGCCATGTCATCACATTTTATAACTTGGTGGTTAGTAAATACCATATTGCCATCTCTAAGCAATATGTAATCTATTTTGACATAAATCCATAGGCAACTCAATGAATCTTCATTCTCCAATTTGTCATTGTTAAAATAGCTAATATTTTTCTAATGCAATATCACATATACTTAGAAGCCTTAATTCCCCTTTAGCAGAACCTGTAGCATTATATAGGCATTTGCTTTAATGTCAAAAATTCTGGGTTCATCTTTAAGAGACACATATCATAGCACTCTACATAAATATGAATTCAAGCATCCTAAAGTACTAAATTTTTTAAAGGCAAGAAAAGAATCAAGATTTTCACATAAAAAAAAATGCCTAATCTGAATAAAACAACACACTAAAGCCATTTGCCTCTTAAAAGATTCCCTGTGCCTAAGTATTCAGTTAGCAGTGACATTGACCTCACGGAATTTTACTATCTATAAATAATACAATCCAACTTTTTTATTGAAAATTAGGAAAATGAAAATATTTATAAGCTCCAGTGTGGTAACTGATGGCCTTTAAGTGGCTACTGGTGGCTTTAAAAATTAAGATTCTAAAAAGAAAGGTCAACTCAAACAATTGACTCAGGATGAGATCCAGAACAAAATAAAGTAAGGAAAGAGACAAACATGTCTGATCTTTTATTTGAAATATAGGATGTTAGGTGCCAATTTTGATATTGCAAATGATTAATCAGTCTGAGAGTACAAATGCAAACATGGAAAAGCTGGGCTAAGTACAAATAATCTTAATCTTCTGATTTTTAAAGCTTTAGAAGTGTTTTTAATCTCCTTTCCTGGTTATTTTGGTTTAGCACTTTACACAAAAATCTTAAATTAATTGTTCATTTGTCTTAACTTATATGCCTAATAAAGCAGTTTAAGAGTGTTAATTGACAACTCTGAATGTTGATGTTTAAAACAATCTAGTTGAGAAGACAAGAATCAGATAATTATCATTCAGTCAATAGTAATTGAAATTCATCCTGTCCTGTGTGAAGGACCCTCCTACACTACCAAGTACTTTGGGGACACTTCAGAGTAGAGGTTGCTTACGAGTTTGTGTGTGTGTGTGTGTGTGTGTGTGTCTGTGGTTTTTAAGGTTTTTTTTCTCCACGAACCATTTTGTAAAATCCAAGAGGGGATTTCGCACTCACAAAAAGAGAATTTTTTTCTCTCTCTCTCTTATTGCCATAATCAAACTCACGCAGCAAAGGTGAAGAGAGACTAGCCGCTGTAGTAACATTACTACACATTTGATTCCAAACGCTTCAGGCAATTGTTTAACACTCGGTCAGGACGTGGAATACTCAATAGGGAAGCCTCGCGTCCACCCAAAGGCTCTACGAGCGTCTATGGTTCTTCCTTTTCAGACGGGATAACTCAACCTGCAGTTCTGAGAGAAATAGGGCGACGGATCTCAAACTTTCCTTTGCAAAGCCAGTTTCTGAAAATAACACGTTCCCCCATTGATAAGTGAAGATCAGTAGCCTCAAGAAAACAATTCTTGGTAGGCACCTGGCCTTTCAGAATTGAAGGGGGAAGGGATGGCAAAGCAGTTAACAGAAAACCCGTGTACTAGTAGCAAGATCTGGGAGACATCTAACCGGAAAGAAATAAAAAACCATTAGTTTCCCGAAGCCATTCTTATTCTGAACGCCGTTCGTTAAGAGAATCATTTACTAAAGCTCTCTTGTAGTAGCCTTTATAAAAGCTTTATTTCATTCAGTAAGAAAGCGCCCCGTCCCAAATCTAAATAAACCTTACATAGATGAGGCTCCGGAAATTATCAGCTTGATTCTTTATGAAGATAGTTAGAGGTGGATAAATCAATAGACTCGCTGAAACACCTACCTTCTGCAAACAGGCCTGAGAATTAACTAATCAGAAGTGGACAAAAAGTAGGGATTTCAGAAAGATGACCTGACACATCCCATTGATCTTCCCTGGAATGCGACCCCCAACTCCTTATTAAGAGTCCAAAATGGTTACCAGCCAGGATGGGTCTGGGTGAGGAATCGAATTACAACCCACTTCAATCCTCGACCTGGTCGTTTGCTGTTATTAGGAGAAATGGGGCAGAGAGGGAGGGCACCGCTCACGGAGCCTCATTTCGCATGCTCCGATCCCCTCTCGGCGTCCCTCTACTCCGCCCCTACCCTGACCGCCCGCGAGGGAGACGCCGGCCGATGGACCCGCATCTGCCCTCACCTCTCGCCTTCCCCGGGCGATCCCTCTACAGCCCCGGACCCCCGAGAAAGGGGAAGGGAGACGTGTGCACACGGGGGCTTCCGGGACCGCGGTCCTGCAGTTGCCGCTCCGGTCCCCAGCGCTGGCCGACGACCCGAGGCGCGGCTCGCACCTACCTGCAGCCCCGCTTCCCGGTGGCGGCAATACCTAGCGATGCTCCTGCAGCTTTTGCGGGCCGGCGCCAGTCTTATCGCTCTCGCATCGCTTCCAAGATGCCAATCCGCCGTCACCATCCAGGGGCATAGGGAACCGAAGTCTGGTGCTGTGTGATCGTGGAGGGCGGCGTGTGAGTGTGGCCCTGAGCGTGCGAGTGTGCGCGCGCGTGTGTGGATGTGTTTCCTCCTCCGATAGCAAAGAGGGTTCAGGAATCTCTTGACATCCAAACTGGAATCCCCCTGAAGCGGGTGAAGGTGAGCCTGATCCTTCTCCCCCCTTCTTTATTCCACAGTGTCAAAGTAATCAAAAGATTTGTTTACTGAGGAAAAGCCAAAGTCCCGCAGCCCTTGGCAGCGCCCGCGGTCGCCTCCTGTCCTCGCCGGATGCGCGCGGTGCGCTCAGCTCCCTGGACTGCAAGAATCAAGGCGGTCTTGCAGCAATTACCGCTCTTATTCCATCTCTGATTTGTTTGCTTTTAAGGCCGACTAAAGACTTTTCCTCTCGCCTCACGTCGTCTCTCCCTCTCACACACACACACACTCACACATCCTCCGTTCCCTCTCTCCCGCCCTCCCTCTTGTTCTCTGGGGAAAGGCAATTGGACAGAATGATTCACCTTCAGGAAAGCAGCCTCGGCCACGCACTTCTCGAGTTCCCTGGCTCTCGCAGGTACCGGGTCTCCAACGTGGCGGAGTTGCTGGGAAGCTCGGGACAGGAAGGAGGAGAGGCTCTGAGCTCAGCCGATGTCCCCCCGCCAGACGCCCGCGTTCCTCCGTCCAGGTGCCCCTGCTCCCACTGCTCGCATATAGGTCCCCGCTGGTGCCCTCGCGGAGACCTGGCGCCTTCCACTCGAATCCACTTAGCAGCAACTCCTGGCCAGCTTCAGCCCCTCAATCCCGCCTCGAAGTGCTGCGGGCAGAGCCCCACGCAGCCCACCCGCTGCCCTTCTAGGCATCGTGGGCTGGAAGGAAGGGAAACCCGCCGATGTCCCCCTGGCAGCAGTGCCCTGGCACCGTCACCACCGAGGAGGTGCGAGTTCCAACATCGAACACAAGCGAGCAGGTGTCGCCTGTGTCACTTTGCTAAAGGCGGGAGGGGAGAAAGAAAGGAGCGGGGGGAGGGGGCCGAGGAAACAAATCCAGATCACCGGCGGAGAAAGAAGCCGTTTAGCAAGCAAAGCCTCCTCTCCGCGTCCCACCCCAGATGCTGTACTGTCAAAAGGCACTGATGCTAATCTTTTAGAAAGTCGCCATAAAGGGCAGAGCCCCTGCTCCACTCTAGAACCCTATTCCACCCAGCCTGGCTGTCCAGTGAGTACAGAGTGACTTGGCTCCCCCGTATAGTGCAGCGAGAATGCAGGAGAATAGGTCCTGACACTCCAGGTTGAGTTAAGCAGTAAAATGGAATGGCAGGGCCAGGCGGCGTTGCCTCGCCTCTCTCTCCCAACAGCCAGTTCTGTTAGCCCCAGCAACTGCCGTTGAGAGCAAAGAACGGTCCTGCAGAAAAAGAACGAGACAGTAAAAGGTGAGGAGGCAATTGGTATAAAAGCTGGACTATGTCTCCCTCTAGAGGGTCAACCGGATTAGAACGCTTTACTAGATGTAACAGACCAGTTTCTCTCCATAAAGAAAAAGAAAACAATATCTGGTTTCAGATAATTTGCATTTTTACAAATTACAACTTCTCAAGGATTTAGACGGAGGATTTTCACTGCAGCCCTATTAAGCAAAGCCCTTGCTAAAGGAACGTCGTGATATTCATGACGCTGGAAGGTCATGTCCTTACATGTTTGGTCAAATTGGGTGTCGGTTTAAGTGCTGTGCATATGAGCTCAAATGAAGGGTCTTCTGAGGCTCACTTCGATCATGTTTGGAGATGAGCAAAACCTTAATCTAGTGATTAGAAGACTATTCAAAAATGAATAATTAGTAAGAATGAATTCAGAAAAAGAAAATCTGAAACGAAGAAAGGGAATGCTGACCCAGGAAATCTTACAAGTCCTTTACAAGGAAAGATAACTCAAGAATCTGGTTTTGGAGCCAGTTTTCATACCTCTTTTTTAACTAGACCAATAATGGTCAAGATAGCTAAATTCCTTCCAGCTCTAAAGGTCTGTGCTTTTATATAGCTGTGATTCACTGAAACCATTGACAAATTAGGTATCACAAGCTCTCTTTACCAGCTATAAAATAAAAGTAATACTACCTACCATGTTTACAAAGAAATATAGAATATATGCTTCACTTAGCTATTTTATCTTAACATGCTTAGTAAATCAACCATATTTTGTATCTAAAATGCATCAAGTAATTTAATTATGTTGAGGTGGTCATTTTTATAAAAAATAGCTCCACTGATTTTATAAAGTTTTGTTACATCAGTCCAAATCAAGCTAGGTCCCATCTGTAACCTTAACATTTAGATTTTTATGAACTTACTATTTGAGCTGGGGGTTTGCTTTCAAAATGTTTCTGTATGTTCAAAAATTGTAAAATATGTATTAAAGTTATTATTAAACACCCTTCCATTCACTCTGAATTTCTGGAGCAGTTCTATTTTAACTTGATAATCTAAATTAGCACAGTCATAAAGAAAGAAAAGAATGTATTTTTTAAATAGCTGAGACTAGTTGAAATCATTTAAAACAAAGCACCAAAACTAAACAAGGCGAGTTTTACCGTAACTAATTGCTCTATGGCATATTTGACTTTGTCTAGTAATATACAGCAATCATTTGTTTCCAAGGAACTCTCAGATAGTCTCTTTCAAAAGATTTATGCCATGTGATTAAATATTTCATTCCACTTACATAGTAACTTATATCCAGGAAAGCAACGTTTACATTTTAAAACACCTGGCACTGTTGCACTGCAAATCTTACAGTATTTTTTTGTCTGCTGTGTTCAATAGTGTGATGAAATTCAAGCAGGAATGACATTGGAAACTTGGACTCTGTACTAGAAAGAAGTCACTTACAAAATCACTTTAGAACATTGGCTTTCTTTTCACACACACACACACACACACACACAAAAAAACCATAAAGCATACATTATAATATTTCTAGCTTCTAATTCATTAATTTTTGTGGTTGTAATCTATAGTTTTGTCATCTTGTTAAAATTTTATTTGTATTGTTTAAGTGTGGGACATTTTCAGCCTTATTTTTCTAACTAAACCCACTGTGTTTTTACAAATATATGAAAAAGTAAAGAGAACAGATATATAAATTAATTACAAAATAGAACAAAATTTCTTATCCAATGTCATATGATGCTGAAATTCTATCATAACCTCTGTGCTTTTTGTAAATAATTCCCAATAATTTTTAGGTCAAGATATTCCTATTTCCAGCATCTCCTAGACAAAACAAAATCTTTTGCATTCTCTTCAAAGGAAACGAAGTAGCAAATATTCTCCTAATTTAACAGAAATTTTTTGTTGATACTTCTTACCTTCTACAGGCATGCCTCAAAAATGTTGCAGGTTTGGTTCCAAACCACCACAAATATTGCAATAAAGTGAGTCACACAATTTTTTTGGTTTCTCAACACATGTGAAAGTTATGTTTACACCATACTGCAGTCCATTAGGTATGCAATAGCATTTTGTCTTAAAAATGTACATATCTTACCTTGAAAATGGTTTAATGCTTTTTTAAAAAAAAAAGTGTAATGATGATCTGAGCCTTCAGCGATTCCTAATCTCTTTGCTGATGGAGAGTCTTGTTTCAGTGTTGATGGCTGCTGATGGATCAGGGTAGTGGTTGCTGAAGGTTGGAATTGCTGTGGCGATTTCTTAAAATAAGACAATAATGAGGTTTGCTGTGTCAATTGACTCTTCCTTTCACAAAAGATTTCTCTGTAACACGCAATGCTGCTTGATAGCATTTTATCCACAGTAGAACTTCTTTCAAAATTGGAGTTAGTCCTCTCAACTCTGCCACTGCTTTATCAGTCAGGTTTATAAAATATTCAAAATCCTTTGCTGTCATTTCAACAATATTCACAGCATCTTCACCATGAGTAAACTCCATCTCAAAAAAAACTACTTTGCTCATCCACAGAAGCAACTCTTCTAGGTTCTAGAATGGTGAATGATCTCCAGAAGCTTTTCAATTTACTTTGCCCAGATCCATCAGAGGAATCATTATCTATGACAGATGTAGCCTAGCAAAATATATTTCTTAAATAAGAAGACTTGAAAGCCAAAATTACTCCTTGACCTATGGGCTGCAGAACAGATGTTGTGTTAGCAGGCATGAAAACAACATGAACCTTCTTGTACATCTTCATCAGAGCTGTTGGATGACCAAGTGTATTGTCAATAAGCAGTAGTATTTTGAAAGGAATCTTTTTGTGAAGCCAGTAGCTCTCAACAGTAGGCTTAAAATATTTAATAAAATATGCTGTAAACAAATGTGCTGCTATCAGGCTTTCTTTTTCCATTTATAAAACACAAGCAGAGTAGATTTATTATAATTCTTAAGGGCCATAACGATTTTCAGAATAGCAAATGAGCATTGGCTCCAACTTAAAGTCACCAGCTGCATTATCCTCTAACAAGAGAGTCACCCTGTCCTTTGAAGCTTCGAAGCCAGGCACTGACTTCTCTCTAGCTGGGAAAGTCCCAGATGTCATCCTCTTCCAATATAAGGATGTTTATTTACATTGAAAATCTGTTGTTTAGTGTATCCACCTTCATCAATGATCTTAGCTAGATCTTCTGGATAACTTGCTGCAGCTTCTACCTAAGCACTTGCTGCTTCACCTTTTACTTGTGTATTATGGAGACAGCTTCTTTCTTTAAATCTCATGAACCAACCTCTGCTAGTTTCAAATTTTTCTTCTGAAGATTTTTTACCTTTCTTTCAGCCTTTATAGAATTGAAGAGAGTTAAGGCTTTGCTCTGGATTAGACCCTGGCTAAAAGGAATGTTGTGACTGGCTTGATTTTCTATCTAGACCACCAAAGCTTTCTCTATGTCAGCAATAAGACTGTTTTGCTTCCTTATCATTGTGTGTTCACTGGAGCAGCACTTTTCATTTCCTTCTTGAACTTTTCCTTTGCATTCACAACTTGCCTAGCAGTTTGGCTCAAGAGGCCTAGTTCTCAGCTTTTGACATGCCTTCCTCCCTATTAAGCTTTTGATTTAAAGTGAGAGACATGAGACTCTTCCTTTCATTTGAACACTTACAGACCACTGTAGGGTTATATTACTGGGCCTAATTTCAATATTAGGTCAGGGAATAGGGAGACCCCAGGAGAGAGAGGGAGTTGGGGGAACAGCCAGTTGGTGAAACAGTCAGAACCACACAACATTTATTAATTAAGTTTGCCATCTTACATAGGCACAGTTCATTGCATCCCAGGACAATTATAATAGTAACATCAAAGACCAGTGATCACAGACCGCCATAACAGATACAAGAATAATACAAAAAGTCTGAAATATTGTGAGAATTACCAAAATCTAACACAGAGACATGAAGTGAGCACATGCTGCTGAAAAAACGGCACTGAGGGACTTATTCAACACAGGGTTACCACAAACCTTAAATTTGTAAAAATAAAATAAAATAATAATAATAAATAAAAACAATATTTGCAAAGTGCAGCAAAGAAGGGGTCTCCAACCCCCAGGGACTGGTACCCTCCCTGTTAGTAACCCAGCCTCACAGCAGGGGTGAGCTGTGGGCAAATGAGCATTACCCCCTGAGCTCCATCTCCTGTCAGATCAGCTGCAGCATTAGATTCTCACAGGAGCCTGAACCCTATTGTAAACTGCACATGCAAGGGATCCAGGTTGTGCACTCCTTATGAGAATCTAATGCCTGATGATCTGAGGTGGGATGGTTTCATCCCGAAATCATCCCCCACCAACTGTCCATTGAAAAAAATTGTCCTCCATGAAACCGGTCCCTGGTGCTGAAAAGGTTGAGGACTGCTGCAATAAAGTAAGGCACGACAAGCTGAGGAATAGCCATATTTGTTTAAATTGCCATCCTCCTCAAGTCTAAGCAGTAAAAAATAATTTCTTTAAACACTGAACTTAACTGGATTGTAACTCTATCATAGCTTTCCATGTTCTGTTCGCTAAAAATCACTTTGGTGCACTTCAGGCTTTTTCTTTTTTGCCTTTTATAGAAAATTACTTTATTGAAGTATAATTGACATACAATCAACTGCATGTATTTAAAGTGTACAATTTGATGAGTTTTGACACATGGGTATATCTGTGAAACTACCACTAGTCAAAATACCAAATGTTTCCATTCCCCCAAAAGTTACCTCATGACCATTTATAATCTATATCTTCTTCCAGTCCTGTCTCTAGCATCCACTGATCTAGTTTCTGTCACTATAGTTTGCATTTTCCACAGTTTATATAAATTGAATAGCATTTTATGTGTTCTTTTTTTGTCAGGCTTCTTCCTATTGGAATAATTCTTTTCAGATCATCTGTGTTGTTGTACATAGCAATAGGTCATTCTTTTTTACTTCCAAGTAGTATTTCACATTGTAGATATACCACAATTTCTTTAACCATTCACCTCTTAATGAACATTTGGCTTACTTCTAGTTTGGGGATATTAAAAATAAAGCTGCTATGAACATTTGTGAAGAAGGCTTTGAGTGAACCTATGTTTTCATTGCTCTTGGGTTACTACCTAGAAATGAAATGGCTGGATCATATGGTAGGGTATGTTTAACTTAAAAACAAGAAGTATTTTCTAAAGTGTCTATGCCATTTTGTATTCCCATCTGCTGTGGTGGAGAGCTTTTGGAGCACTTCTAGCTTTCTACCAAAGGCTTTGTATGATATCCAAACTCCTTACCTCAAATCCCCACAACATCTCATAAAGCAGATGATATAAACCCATTTATCACATGAAAAAAAAATGAGACAATCTACCTGTTATTATATATTGGAGCTGAGATTCAAACCAGATCTATCTAAAGTCAGAGCCAGTCATTGATTTTTTGTTTGGCTTGGTTTTGTTTTTGTTTTTGTTTTCCCAGCCTCCTCTCTTTCTGCCTCCAACCCCGCTAGTAAAACATGTTATCTCCTGTATCACAGGGAGATCAAACTTATTTGGATCTGGATATGGAAAAGGCTTTAGCCAGAGAACCTGGGTTCATTAGTAAGAATAAAGAGAAGAGATTAGTAAGAGAGATAGAGTAAGGAGAAAAATTAGCTCTGGCTCCCCGCAGTGTTCTGCAAGATGCGGTATTATAACAATTAAATTAAAACTTATGAGTCCTAGTTCATAGTTCTTAGCTTGTAGGATTGCTACCTACAAGCCATTCATCCCCACTTGTCTCCTCTTATTTTATTTGATGTTAACCAAGTTATTTCTAACTTATGCAATAATGTGTCTCTCATTTATCTTTTAAATGTTTTTTAAAAACATTTACAGAATATTTTCATGTAATCAAGTGAATGGAAGGAAGCACAGAATTCATTCCACACAACCCAAGGTTACATGCATGTTATTAACTTATGCTATCCCCATCCCCTAGCATGGTACCTAACACACAATAAATACTCTATAAATACTTTGTGGTCAAAACTCAGGAAACCAAACAGGCCAACTGAATAGACACATGCCATGGAGATAAGTCAAGAAGACCATTTCACAAAGCGATGTGAGAAACAACTGAGGCAGGAAAACTGTCCTACATGTAGTAGGCAAATATAACAAACCATCCCAAAACTTGGTTACTTAAAGAAGAAACATTTATTTAGTTCACATTTCTGTGGATTGGCAATTTGTTTTTGGCTCATTCTTCCTGACTCGGTTGGGCTTACTCATGTGTCTGAAATCAACTGGCAGTGCATTGCCTCAGTCATTATCTGACAATTGGCTGATTGTAAGCTGGAGTACTGGGGATAAGTAGGCCATATGCCTTTTTATTTTATTTTACTTCATTTTGTTTTAAGTGCCTGGATACATGTGCAAGACGTTTAGGTTTGTTACATAGGTAAACATGTACCATTGTGGTTTGCTGCACCTATCAACCCATCACCTGGGTATTATACCCCCATGCATAAGCTATTTATTCTGATACTCTCCCTCCCCACACCCTGCCAATGCCATCAGGCCCCAGTGTGTGTTGTTTCCCTCCCTGTGTTCATGTGTTCACATTGTTCAGCTCCCACTTATAAATGAGAACATGCAGTGTTTGGTGTTCTGTTCCTGTGTTAGTTTGCTGAGGATACTGGCTTTGGGCTCCATCCATTTCCCTGCAAAGGACATGATCTCATTCCTTTTTATAGCTACATAGTATTCCATGGTGTGTGTGTGTGTGTGTGTGTGTGTGTGTGTGTGTGTGTATGTATGTGTATATATATATAAAACATTGTCTTTATCGAGTCTATCACTGGTGGGAATTTGTGTGGATTCTATCTTTGCTATTGTGAATAGTATTGCAATGAACATATACATGCATGTATCTTTATAATAGAATGATTGATGTTCCTTTGGGTATATACCCAGTAATGGCACTGCTGGGTCAAATGGTATTTCTGGTCCTAGGTCTCTGAGGAATCACCACATTGTCTTCCACAATGGTTGAACTAATTTACATTCCCACCAACAGTGTAAAAGTGTTTCTGTTTGTCCACAACCTCAACAGCATCTGTTGTTTCTTGCTTTTTAATAAACACCATTCTGATTGGTGTGAGATGATATCTCATTGTGGTGTTAATTTGCATTTCTCTAATGATCAGTGATGTTGAGTTTTTTTCACATGCTTGTTAGTTGCATATATGTCTTCTCTTGAGAAGTGTCTCTGTTCAAGTCCTTTGCCCACTTTTTAATAGGGTTGTTTGTTTTCTTCTTGTAAATTTGTTTAAGTTCCTTGTAGATTCTGGATATTAGACTTTGTCAGATGGATAGATTGCAAAATTTTCTCTCATTCTGTAGAATGTTTGCTCACTCTGATGATAGTTTATTTTGCTGTGTAGAAGCTCTTTGGTTTAATTAGATCCCATTTGTCAATTTTTCCTTTTGTTGCAATTGCTGTTTATGTTTTCATTATGAAATTTTTGCCCGTGCCTATGTACTAAATGGTATTGCCTAGATTTTCTTCTAGGGTTTTTATATTTTTGGACTTTGCATTTAAGTCTTTAATCCATCATGAGTTAATTTTTGTACAAGGTGTAAGGAAAGGGTCCAGTTTCATTTTCTGCATATGGCTAGCCAGTTATCCCAGCACAGTTTATTCAACAGGGTATCCTTTCCCTATTGCTCATTTTTGTCAGATTTGTCAAAGATCAGATGGTTGTAGATATGCAATCTTATTTCTGAGATCTCTATTCTGTTCCATTGGCCTATTGTCTGTTTTTGTATCAGTACCATGCTGTTTTGGTTACTGTAGCTTTGTTGTATAGTTTGAAGTCAGGTAGTGTGATGCCTCCAGCTTTGTTCTTTATGCTTAAGATTGTCTTGGCTATATGGGCTCTTTTTTGGTTCCATGTTAATTTTAAAGTAGCTTTCTCTAATTCCGTGAAGAATGTCAATGGTAGTTTAATGAGAATAGCATTGAATCTCTAAATTACTTTGGGCGATATGGCCATTGATTCTTCCTATCCATGAGCATAGAATGTTTTCCCATTTGTTTGTGTCCTCTCTTATTTCCCTGAAGAGTGGTTCGTAGTTCTCCTTGAAGAGGTCCTCCACATCCCTTGTTAGCTGTATTCCTAGGTATTTTATTCTCTTTGTAACAATTGTAATGGGAATTCATTCATGATTTGGCTCTCTGCTTGTCTATTGTTGCTGTATAGAAATGCTTGTGATTTTTGTATGTTTATTTTGTATCCTGAGACCGCTGAATTTGCATATCAGCTTAAGAAGCTTTTGGGCTGAGATGATGGGGTTTTCTAGATATAGGATCATGTTATCTGCAAACAGAGACAGTTTGACTTCCTCTCTTCCTATTTGAATATGCTTTATTTCTTTCTCTTGCCTGACTTCCCTGGCCAGAACTTCCAATACTATGTTGAATAGGAGTGGTAAGAGAGGGCATCCTTGTCTTATGCTGGTTAAAAGGAATGCTCCCAGCTTTTGCCTATTCAGTATGACATTGGCTGTCAGTTTGTCATAAAAGGTTCTTTTTATTTTGAGGTATGTTCCATCAATACCTAGTATATTGAGAGTTTTTAACATGAAGGGATGTTGAATTTCAGCAAAGGCCTTTTCCTATGTCTACTGAGATAATTATGTGGTTACTGTCTTTAATTCTGTTTATGTGATGAATTATGTTTATTGATTTGCATATGTTGAACCAGCCTTGCATCCCAGGGATGAAGCCAACTTGATCATGGTGGATAAGCTTTTTGATGTGCTGCTCCATTTGATTTGCCAGTATTTCTTGAGGATTTTTGCATTGATGTTCATCAGGGACATTGGCCTGAACTTTGTTGTTGTTGTTGTTGTTGTATTGCTGCAAGGTTCTGTTATCAGGATGATGCTGGCCTCAAAAGATGAGTTGGGAGGGGTCTCTCCTTTTCAATTGTCTGGAATAGTTTCAGAAGAAATGGTACCAGTGCCTCTTCATACCTCTGGTAGAATTCAGCTGCAAATCTGTCTGGTCCTAGGCTTTTTTTGGTTGGTAGGCTATTTATTATTGCCTCAATTTCATAACCTGTTATTGGTCTATTTAGGGATTCAAATTCTTTCAGATTCAGTCTTCAGAGGTTGTATGTGTCCAGGAATTTATTTATTTCTTCCAGATTTTCTAGTTTATTTGCATAGATGTGTTTATAGTATTCTCTGACGGCTGTTTGTATTTCTGTGGGGTCAATGATGATATCCCCTTTATGATTTTTTATTGTGTCTCTTTTATTCTTCTCTCTTTTCTCCTTTATGAGTTTAGCTAACAGTCTATCTATTTTATTAATTTTTTTCAAAAAACAAGCTCCTGGATTAGCTGATTTTTTAAGGGTTTTTCATATCCCTATCTACTTCATTTCTACTGTGATCTTGGTTATTTCTTGTCTTCTGCTAGCTTTGGGGTTTGTTTGCCCTTGGTTTTCTAGTTCTATTAATTGTGATGTTAGATTTGAGATCTTTCTAGTTTTTTTTTTTTTTTTTTTTTTGAGACAGAGTCTCACTCTGTGGCCCAGGCTGGAGTGCAATGATACGATCTTGGCTCACTGCAACTTCTGCCTCCCAGTTCAAGTGATTCTCTCGCCTCAGCCTCCCTAGTAGCTGGGCACCCACCACCATACCCAGCTAATTTTTGTATTTTTAGTAGAGGTGGACAGACTGGTCTCAAACTCCTGACCTCAGATGATCCACCTGCTTTGGCCTCCCAAAGTGCTGGGATTACAGGCGTGAGCCACTGTGCCCGGTCCTTTCTAGCTTTTTGATGTGGCATTTAGTGTTATAAATTTCCCTCTTAATACTGCTTTAACTGCATCCCAGAGATCCTGGTACTTTGTCTTTTTGTTCTGATTGGTTTCTAAGAACTTCTTGATTTCTGCCTTAATTTCATTATTTACCCAGGAGTCATTCACGAGCAAGTTGTTCAATTTACATGTAGCTGTGTGGTTCTTTTTTTTTTTTTTTTAAGACAGTCTTGCTCTGTCACCCAGGCTAGAGTGCAGTGGTGCAATCTCAGCTCACTGCAACCTCCACCCCCTGGCTCAAGTAATTCTCATACCTCAGCCTCCTGAGTAGCTGGGACTAAAGGCACATGCCAACATGCCCAGCTAATTTTTGTATTTCTAGTAGAGACACGGTTTCATCATGTTGACCAGGCTCGTCTTGAACTCCTGACCTCAAGTGATTCACCCACCTCAGCCTCCCAAAGTGCTGAGATTACAGGCATGAGCCACCACACCCATCTTACATGTAGTTATTTGGTTTTTAGGGAGTTTCTTAAGTCTTGAGCTCTAATTTGATTGTGCTGTGGTCTGAGAGACGGTTTGTTATGATTTTGGTTCTTTTGCATTTGCTGAGGAGTGTTTTACTTCTAATTATGTGATTAAGTTTAGAGTAAGCGCCATGTGGCACCAAGAATAACGTATATTCTCTTGTTTTGGGGTGGAGAGTTCTGTAGATATTTATCAGGTCCACTTGATCCAGAGCTGAGTTCAAGTCCTGAATATCCTTGTTAATTTTCTGTCTCGATCATCTGTCTAATATTGACAGTGGGGTGTTAAAGTCTCCCACTATTATTGTGTGGGCATCTAAGTCTCTATGTAGGTCTCTAAGAACTTGTTTTATGAATCTGGGTCCTCCTGTATTGGGTGCCTATATATTTAGGACAGTTAGCTCTTCTTGTTGAATTTAACTCTTTACCATTATGTAATGCCCTTCTTTGTCTTTTTTTAATCTTCACTGGTTTAAAGTCTGTTTTGTCAGAAACTAGGATTGCAACCCCTGCTTTTTTTGGCTTTCCATTTGCTTGGGAAATTCTCCTCCATCCCTTTATTTTGAGCCTATGTGTGTCTTCGCCCACGAGCTCGGTCTCCTGAATACAACATACCAATGGGTCTTGACTCTTTACCCAGCTTGCCATTCTGTGTTTTTTAATTGGGGCATTTAGCCCATTTACATTTAAGGTTAATGCTGTTTTATGTGAATTTGATACTGTCATCATGATGCTAGCTGGCTATTTTGCAGACTTGTTGATGTAGTTGCCTCATAGTGTCTTTGGTCTTTGTACTTCAGTGTGGTTTTGTAGTGGCTGGTAATGGTTTTTCTTTTCCACATTTAGTGCTTCCTTCAGGAGCTCTTGCAAGGCAGGCCTGGTGGTGACAAATTCCCTCAGCATTTGCTTGCCTGGAAAGGATCTTATTTCTCCTTTGCTCATGAAGCTTAGTTTGGCCAGATATGAAATTCTGGGTTGGAAATTCTTTTTTTTTTTAAGAATGTTGAATATTGGCCCCCAATCTCTTCTGGCTCGTTGGGTTTCTCAGGAGAAGTCCACAGTGAGTCTGATGAACTTGCCTTTGTAGGTGACCTGGCCTTTCTCTCTGGCTGCCCTTAACATTTTTTCCTTCATTTCGACCTTGGAGAATCTGATGATTATGTGTCTTGGGGTTGATCTACTCATGGAGTATCTTACTGGTGTTCTCTGGATTTCCTGAATTTGAATGTTGGCCTGTCTTGCTAAGTTGGGAAAGTTCTCCTGGATGATAACCCAAAGTATGTTTTCCAATCCCCTTGTCTCTTTCAGGTAGTGCAATCAGTTGTAGGTTCAGTCTTTTTACATAAGCCCATAGTTCTCGGAGGTTTTGTTCATTACTTTTTATTCTTTTTTTCTCTAATATTGTCTGCCTGTGTTATTTCCACAAGATAGTCTTTAAGCTCTGAAATTTTTTTGTCTGCTTGGTCTAGTTGGCTATTGATACTTGTGGTTGCAATGTGAAGTTCTTGTGCTGTGTTTTTCAGCTCCATCAGGTCATTTATGTTCCTCTCTAACCAGAGAATAACCAGTTATTCTGTCATGTTCTATCATGGTTCTCAGATTCTTTACATTGGGTTAGAACATGCTCCTTTAGCTCAGTGAAGTTCATTATTACCCACTTTCTGAAGCCTACTTCTGTCAATTCATTCATCTCAGCTTCCACCCAGTTCTATGCCCTTGCTGGGGAGGTGCTATGATCATTTGGAGGAGAAGAGGTATTCTGGCTTTTTGAGTCTTCAGCATGTTTTCATTGATTCTTTCTCATCTTCATGAGTTTATTTAGCTTCAACTTTGAGACTGCTCACCTTTGGATGGGTTTTTATGGGGACATTTTGTTGATGCTGTGGTTGTTGTTGTTTTCTGTTTTTCTTTTAACAGTCAGGCCCCTTTTCCATGGGCTGCTGCAGTTTGCTGGGGGTCTACTCAAGACCCCTTCACCTGGGTCCCTCCTGCACCTGTAGGTATCACCAGTGGAGGCTGCACAATAGCAAAAATGGCTGCCTGCTCCTTCCTCTGGAAGTTCTGTCCCAGAGGGGCACTGACATAATGCCAGTGGGAATGCTCCTGTGTAAGGTGTCTGGTGACCACTCTTGGGGGGGGGTCTCACCCAGTCAAGAGGCACAGGATCAGGAACCCACTTAATAAAGCACTCTGGCTGCCCTTTGGCAGAGGCGGTGCACTGCACAGGGGAAAATCTCACTCATCCGGACTGCCTGGATTCCTCAGAGCCAACAGGGAGAAAGACCAAGTCTGCTGACCCAGAGAGACTTTGGCCACTCCTCCCCTCAGCAGTTCCATCCCAGTGATATCAGAGTTCTGTTTGTAAACCCCTGGCTGGAATTGCTGAAATTCCCCAGGGAGGCCCCACCCAGTGAGGAGGGATGGGTCAGGGTCCAGCCTAAAGAGGGAGTCTGGCCATGATCTGCCACAGCCACTGTGCTGCACTGTGGGGAATTCCTCCTGGGTCCAAACCGCCCAGTTTCCCTGGCATCAGCAGGGGAAACACAGCAGACTGGAGTGGCCATAATGACTGCTGCCCTTCCAGGAAGCCACAGTGACGATGGTTGCTCCTCCCCCTGCAAACTCAGTAGTCTTAGGCAGTCTTCAGCCAAGCGGCCACCAAGAATGTGCACAGTTCTGTGTTTGGGATCCAAGGCCCTGGTGGCATGGGCTCACAAAGGGGATCTTCTGATTCATGGGTTGCACAGATCTGTGGATAAGGTGTGGTTTCCCAGGTGGGGTAGCACAATCACTCACTGCCTCCCTTGGTTGGGAGTGAAAGCTCCCTTTTCCCCATGCGGCTCTCACATGGGCTGTTACTCCACCCTGCTTTTCCTCACTGTCCATGGGTCACGCCAACTGCCTAGTCAGTCCGAATGAGAGAACCTGGATACCTCATTTGCCGGTGCAGGAGTCACTCACTGTTTTTATTCTTCTCAATGGGAGCCTCCGACCCCAGCTGTTTCTAGTCAGCCATCTTGACCCTTCCCCACCATATGTATTTTATCAGCCAACCAGCCAGCCTAGATATTTAACATGGAAAGCAGAGTATTCCCATCATAGATGAAAGGACATCTGTCTTGGGTAAGTACAAGAAGTTTGTCTAGAATATCAAGTGTCTGGACACACTCCCATGATCAGTGTAATTAATGTAATCTCTCCAACAGCATTCACCAATACCATGAAACATGCCTTCATATTCTTTTTCTAAGAAGCACCAATTTTCCAAGATTTATTATTGTTTTCACTTTAGACACAGAATTAATTCCAATGCTTTATTTTACAATTGAAATCTATCAACCTTATACTAAAATCTGACTTGTTATGCTAGAAATCACTAGCAACTTTTTTCTTTTTGAGACAGGTTCTCACTCCTGTCACCTAGGCGGGATGCAGTGGCACAATCACAGCTCATTGCAGCCTCAATCTTCCAGGCTCAAGAGAGCCTCCTGCCTCATTTTTTGACTTTTTTGTAGACACGAGTTCTCACTGTTATCCAGGCTGGTCTCAAACTTCTGGGCTCAAGTGATCCTCCCACCTTGGCCTCCCAAAGTGCTAGAATTATAGGCAAGAGCCACTGTGCCCAGCCCACTAGCAATTTTTATATGGCAGTGGTTATGTCATCTTTGGTGCATGGACCTGATATCACATATTTTGGTTATTCAGGCTTTATTTGTTTACATACTGGTTTTTTTTTTTACCATGTTTCAAAGTATTGAGTTCATGATATAAAGAATATGTTATAAATGGCTCCTCAAATGGACTTAATTGAAATCCTTGGCACCATCATACCGCATCTGTCAACAACCTCCCCTGCCTAGTTAGCTCCAACTCATTTGTTAAGGCTCAGGACAAGAGTTATCTTCTTTAGGAAAACATACTTAATTTTGGTAACCCACTCTATTAATTATTTTTGCTGTGTGTTCCCAAACATCTATACTTCCCTCCATCTTAACACTTATCCAATTGTGTTATAATTGTCTTACTTTTTCTAGATCATCCAACATTAGACTGCATGCCTTTTGCAGTATACAGTGATGTATATCTTTGTTTCACATAGTAAACCTGCAGACATAAATGAAGGAGTAATTAATATATTTCAATTTACAAGATTAGGGAAAAATATATGGCCACATTTATTTTAATATCCAATAATAATGACTTTAAGCCTCAATACTGCTGATCTTAAGAGTTACATTCTCCTAGCTACTAGAGTCCCAAGTGGTTTCTGGAAATCTTGAAAAATGCTGACATGGTCTGTAAAATTATCCCTCTTTCACACACAAACACACACACACACACACACATACACGAGACAAGAAGCTCAAATGCACCCCTATGGTCTCCTTTGTCTTGCTGACCTCCAGAGGCCCACCCATTTGTTTCTGTTTTCTACATTTAGCTGCTTCCATGCACTTTTTAGCACTAAACCTCATTTCAGAATTGTAAATGAAGTCCAATTTTCTCCAACATCTGAACCACAGTGGTTCCTAGGGTACAGGGGATGTTCCACTTCTCCACAATGTTATACTCAATCAAAGATCAAAGAAAAATAAGCCCTAGACTCCAGAAGCCCCAGCTCTTCATGATCAACTCATCTGAGTTGCAAGCACGTAGACATTTTCCCCAAGGTGTGCCCACATTGCCAGAGTATCTAGGTATGAAAGAGACACAGCATCAGCTTCATGCTGAACCCAGTACTGGGCCCTCCCTGTGGTAAGTCAGGTAACTTCGGCACTGGGCTTAATCCTCCTTCATCCCAGGTCTCTAATATCTAGACATCCTCATTCCTTGTGAACACTGAGGTCTGCCACAAGGAGGATGAAGTGAGATGGGCAATCTTGGTCTCATTCCCTGGCTGGATGCTTGTTGAATTCAGAGACCAGAACAAGAAAGAGTCCATGGGAAAATCTAACCTTTTTATCTAGTAGTTTGAGGTAAAATTTGAAATTAGAGAAAAGGGCCTGCTTCTTGTCTGAAAAATTCTGAAAATAGGAGGCTAGCTTATGTGACCAAGAACAGCAGACAAAGGAGAAAGGTCATCAAATAGTCAAGGAGCAATTCTATCATTTCAGGGGTCAAGGACATATGAACCAAGTGGCATCATAAAAGATAGTGGCCTAAGACATTCAGGCAATAGGAGAAAAAAAAAAAAGCTGTTTCTTAATTGAACTTAACAGTTTGCACCCATGAATTAACGGGTTGAACATTAGGTTCTATGAATATTGGTCTTTTAGACATTTTAGTTCTGTAGTATAAGGCAGCAGAAAACTATTTACAGACACCACTTCCTAGTTAAAAAAAAAAAAAGCTCTTTATAACATGGTAGGCTGAGATCTAAGGATTTCTGCAACTCGGCAGGCAGCAAGTAAGTAGCTATAAAATCATTGTGAATACCTAGCATGGGGCTAGGATTAGGCAGGGACTGATAAATTCCAAATATACAGGAAATTAATGGCCCATATAATGAATAGAATAGTCTCAGAAGTACAGATTAGAGGGTAGGATTATCAGGATTGAAGATATTGTCTTACTTAATATTCCCCTCTTCCATCATAAAAATATCCATTGGTATGACATAGGAAATCCGGGTCTTTAAAAACTTTATCTCATTTAATTTATTGACTGTCTTAAGCCATAAGATTTTCATAAGGGTTACCCAGAATTAGTCCTCCTTCAGTCTCCACCTGAGGTGTGATACACAGCCTCCTGTCAACACTACCAGCTCCAGGTTATCTCTCTGTTGACTTTGTCATGCTGGTAGTCATCTTGGACAATTAATGTTTCTTCTAATCCTCTTTCTTTCTGCCTGGTTTACTAGATTAACAAGATCGCTTTTGGCCTCTGAATTTCTTTTTGCCCTCTTTCCTCTACCCACTTCCCCAACACAAGGTTTTTGAAAACAAACAGACTTCCACTTCAGCAGGAAATCAAAGACTTCACATGCTGATACAGTTAAGCTTTGTGTCCCTACCCAAATCTCATCTTGAATTGCAATCCCCATAACCTCCATAATCCCCATCTGTCAAGGGATTACCAGGTGGAGGTAATTGAATCATGGGGACAGTTTCCTCCATGCCATTCTCATGATAGTGAGTAAGTTCTCATAAGATCTGATGGTTTTATAAGGGGCTCTTCCCCCTTCACTCAAAACTTCTTCTTCCTGCTGCCTTGTGAAAAGAGTGCCTTGCTTCCCCTTCACCTTCTGCCATGATTGTAAGTTTCCTGAGGCCTCCCCAGCAATGCTGAACTGTGAGTCAATTAAACCTCTTTTCTTTATAAATTACCCAGTCTCAGGTATTTTCTTATAGCAATGTGAGAATGGACTAATACACATGTGAAAGTACATTCTGAAAGTACAAACCATGATGAAAGTCAATTTTCAGTACCATTCTTAAGAGGAGCTTAGCTCAAAGTCCTATTCCTCTGTATTATTGGCTAGCTAAATAGATATTAGCAATACCTAATTATGTTCATCCTCAGGGCTAAAAATGAGGAGAAGGGGAGTGAGAGCCACTGAACTATTTAACTGCACTTTAAAGACTGGTTTTAACTAAACTAAGTAGAGGACAATGTTTACAATTTTTTAACCAAAAGTGGGAAAGAAAACTAATACTTATCTCTTTGTTTTTGTAATCATTCTATATGATAGATATTATCTCATTTTATGACTTATAAACTGAGGCTTAAAGATTAAGTAACTTGCCCAAGCAATTAAGTTAAAAAATAAGGGCATCTGGCCAGGCGCAGGGGCTCACGCCTGTAATCCCAGCACCTTGGGAGGCCGAGGGAGGCAGATCACGAGGTCAGGAAATCGAGGCCATCCTGGCTAACACAGTGAAACCCCGTCTCTACTAAAAATACAAAAAATTAGCCGGGCGTGGTGGTGGGCACCTGTGGGAGGCTAAGGCAGAAAAATGGAGTGAACCCAGGAGGCGGAGCTTGCAGTGAGCCGAGATCACGCCACTGCTCTCCAGCCTGGGTGACAGAGTGAGACTCTGTCTCTAAATAAATAAATAAACAAACAAACAAACAAAGGCATCCAGAATTACAAATAGATTATTCTCCCTCAAGAGCATCAACAAGAATTCTTATTTTCTAGTTCCCAGTTCATTGTTTTTTCATTTGACATATTGTTGTGATTTAATTATTTCCAGAAAGCTTAAGTTTAAATTCTGAAATTCCTCCATCCAAACTCTCTATAGATTCCTTTACATATTTTTTGCCCACTTTTAATATGATATAGGATTATTTCCTTCATTCAACATTGTCAAAATGTTGCTTGAAAAGTTAAGACAGAGCTTCAAATTCCTTATGCGCTTTGGCCACCCAGCGTCAAAACAGGGCAACTGCAGGCAGATGCTAACATTTTTACAGACAAGCATCGCAGTACATGTTGTCTGTTTTATAGCAACAAAAATAAATCATGCCAGAGGTTCCGGAGTCTTTGAATGGCAAAAAGCATGTACATATTGAAGATACTTCCACAACAAAGAGAAGTACATGAAAATGAGCAGCCAAATTTTTTAATGAAAGATTTTAGTAGTGACAAGGATGTACCGATTCCAAAATGTTAGAAACAAAAAAAGGAGTAAAAAATAAGAAGAATAGAGAAAATGAGATAGAACATAATCGTATGTGAGGAAGCAGCCAAAAATAAGAGAACGTATATTGTCTTTTCACACTTTTCTTTAAGGTAGAAGTTAATTAGACAGGGTAATGACACACACATACACCCCCCCCAAAAAATAAATGGTGAAATTGCTAATATTGTGTTATTCAGAGAAATATCTAGCTGGAAAACTGAAAGGAAACCTATAGAAGTCAAGTTCTACCAAGCTGTAGTGACAAATTCAAGTGAGTAATATCAGCAAGAGATCTTTAGGACTAGTGTTAGAACACTGTCATCTGAGTGGATTTACTACACATTTAATTGTACATAGATAGCACCTGCCCTTTGTCGAGCACAATCTAATAAAATAAAAATGATGATACCACCAAAGAGAGAAGTTATTAGCTCATTAATCCAATTACATGAATGACAAAGAGGAGTGAATTTCAGAGATGGGTATAGAGTATGTGCTTACTTAAAATTTAAAAAGTAGAAAAATGGGCCAGGCACAGTGGCTCATGCCTGTAATCCCAGCACTTTGGCAGGCCAAGGCAGGTGGATCACGAGGTCAGGACATCGAGACCATCTTGGCTAACATGGTGAAACCCTATCTCTACTAAAAATACAAAAAATTAGCTGGGCGTGGTGGCACCCGCCTTTAATCCCAGCTACTCGGGAGGCTGAAGCAGGAGAATTGCTTGAACCTGGGAGGCGGAGGTTGCAGTAAGCCAAGATTGCACTGCTGCACTCCAGCCTGGGTGACAGAGCGAGGCTCCGTCTCAAAAAGAAAAAAAAAAAAAGGTAGAAAAATGGCCATAGAACTCTGGGTATGATAAGAAAAGGATTTTTATTGTTAATATGTCTTCTTTCATAATCATTCAGGGGTTGGGCTTGGGCTCCCTGAGTCAACCTCTATTGTGAAATCCTATCTTTTTAGGGTGTCTGCCCAAGCACAGTGCATGAATGTATAAGACTATAGATATAGATTAGACCAGTGGCTCTCAACATTTTCATCAGGTTCCATATATGGGATAGGAAGCACTCTCATATATGTACTTGAGTTATTCAAAATTCCTGACTCCTTTCCTGAAAGTTCTTTCTCTTCCACTGAAAAAAGCATGGTTAATGCAAGTCAGTAAAAAGAACAATTATAGTAACTATTCTACTTTACATTTCAAAGTAAATACATCCCAAAAGTCAATACTCTGTCAGTAGTAACTTTATTATTAGTGACCCACTTCACAACAAATTATCAACTAGTATGAAACCTGTAGTCAAGCAATAAATATTGTTAAAGGTAATAATTTAATTATCCTTTGTGATTCAAGATATAGAGCAAATCAGGGAAAAGCAGGTAGAAAGAAATTTGGTGTATAGTCACCATTAGCTAACAGAATTGGAGAGGAAGTTTCAAATAGTACTCAGCTTTCCTTTATTTCCAAAAGTTTGTATTCAAAATATCCCAGACCCAAAACCTTCCTGTCATTTTAATGATATTCAGCAATGGAAATTCAACAACCTCTCCAAGAATCCACCTATAAGGAGGTGTTTCATTGAGCCCTGTATTTCACACATAAGCCTACTTCTTCAGGTTTTGCCCTTTAAGGAGTTTGGATAAGCACATTTTCATCTCTTTATGATCATGATTCATATTCCCCAGGGATACCCTCTAGGAATAACTCCTTTCTGCCACCATTAGACACTTTTCGAGCTTGCAAACTATTATAGCTGAGCCTACCAAAGTCCTCTGACATCCATGAAGGAAAAGTCCCTCTTCTCCTCTGTCTGCTGAATAACCATTCTCTAAATATGTGTCCTCTTTTCTTGGTAGATAGAATTGCTTTCCTTTGAAAACCTGTTACAATAGTTGAGATTCTCATATGCTCTGCCAAAAAAAAGTACTAATAAAAGTGAAACATTTGAAAAATCCTCTTTTTTATTCATTTGGCATTGTAAATTATCAAAGGTGTAAGCCATTTCTCAAGAGAAATAGATAAATTATAACTGTACTGATACAACAGGTTTCTTAATGATTGCATTAATGAGAGCAAAAAATACACCTAACCACATGAATCCAAAAGATATAAATGTCAAGGTAAAAATTATTAACAGAAGATTAAAACTTTTAATATTAGAGTGCTTAAAGATGCCTGAAAATAAGCCTAAATATATTATTGCTATCTGAAGTCTTTGCTTCATACACTAGTTCTAAAAAAAGTGCAATTATGAAATTACATAAAATAGAGGCCGCAAATTTTGGCCCATCTCTGAATCAATTCATATCCGGGAGCCACTATAAATGCCTGTCTTTTCTTCTGGATTTACACCAGGCAGCTGCTAATATACCCCACCACCGTTCATTCCCTTCTTACTTGGGTAAGGGTCACAGTTAGAGAAGTAGTAAGAAGGATGAATGGAATAGTGTTAAAGCCATGCTTCAGAATTCAGGTAAAAACAAAATCCCTAGGTGTACTCTGTTTATGGATAAGCTGTCTAGTTTTCAAGATGATTATCTGAACCATTTAGGTAAGTTCAATTTGTTAAATAATTATTAAAAGTATAAGTTGCAGCTGGGCGTGGTGGCTCACACCTGTAATCCCAGCACTTTGGGAGGCCGAGGTGGGCAGATCATGAGGTCAAGAGATTGAGACCATCCTGATCAACATGGTGAAACCCCGTCTCTACTAAAAATACAAAAATTAGCTGGGCATGGTGGTGCGCGCCTGTAGTCCCAGCTGCTCAGGAGGCTAAGGCAGGAGAATCGCTTGAACCCATGAGGCAGAGGTTGCAGGGAGCCGAGATCGTGCCACTGCACTCCAGCCTGGTGACAGACTGAGACTCTGTCTCAAAAAAAAAAAAAGTGTAAGTTGCCATTAGGTACTCCTGTGTGTGGTGCTGTGCCTTGTTAATACACATGGTCTTGTCTTTCAGAATTTACAATCCAAGCTAAATAATAAATACTTATCATCCACTGAAATTCATTAAACTCAATTATTCTTCTTTACTCCAAGAGTAGGTAGCCTCAACTTGTGAATAAGATACCTTTCAAGATTTTATACATTGTTTGGAACTCAGAATGTCCCCATCCTATAGAAACTGATTAAGATGGAAACTAGGTTCCTAGACCTGTGTACAAACAAACAAAAAACTATTAAACACAGAGATATCGAATCAAGTTTCCAGTTTGCATCACCAGCAGTATGTAAACACTATTTGGACTCTTAGCCTTTTGGGGAACTAAGAACCTAATGAAAGCATGTACTTTTAAAATTTCACAAACCATTAAGGTGCACCAGGTTAAGAAGGGTTGATTTAGCCCCTTGTTTATTTAGGAATTTAACTGCCAATGTGAGAAATAATCCCCCTTATAAGAGGCTGACTTATGGCCCCTACCCCCAATATGGTTTGGCTGTATGCCCACCCAAATCTCATCTTGAATTCCCATGTGTTGTGGGAGGTAATTGAATTACGGGGGCAGTTCTTTCCTGTGCTGTTTTCATGATAGGGAATAAGTCTCACGAGATCTGATGGTTTTCAAAACAGGAGTTCCCCTGCACAAGCTCGCTCTCTCTTTGCCTGCCACCACCCATGTAAGATGTGACTTGCTCCTCCTTCCTTCTGCCATGATTGTGAGGCCTCCCCAGTCATGTGGAACTGTAAGTCCATTGAACCACTTTTTCTTCCCAGTCTTGGGTATGTCTTTACCAGCAGCATGAAAATGAATTAATACACCCCCAAAAATTTATATGTTGAAGTCCTAACTCCTACTATCTCAGAATGTAACTGTATTTGGAGATAAGATCTTTTTTAAAGTAATTAAATTAAAATGAGGTCTTTAGGGTGGGACTTAATCGAGTATGACTGGTGCCCTTGTGCCCTTGGACACAGACATGCACACACACAGCAATATCATAGAAAGATAGCCAAATAAAAAGGCCTTGGAAAAAATGAACCTGCTGACCCCTTGCTCTGAGAAATCTAGTCTCCAGAACTGTGAGAAAGTGAATTTCTGTTGTTTAAGACATCAGTCTATGGTACTTTGTTATGGCATCCCTCACAAACTAACACACACATCCATTATCCCCACCTTCTAATATAATATGCCTCAAAGCAGTGATAAGAAGGGATACCACTCTAGAGATACTGTATTTAAAGGCTCCATTTATTTTGATAACCATTTCTACTTACATCCCTGCACCAATGCTGAGACCCACTCTCCTGACTCAAAGAGGCCAGACTAGAGAGAAAAGGAAGTTGTGCAACTCTCACCTAAGAGAGAGTACTAAGAAGTGAAATCATTACTTTTGCACAAGCTATCTCTGTATATCCTCATAAGAGACCAAAACTTTCCAAGACAATCATACATCCAGGTTTTGGAATTGAAGTACAAAAGTCAATGTCTACTTGTTCACATTTTGGGTTATTGGTAAGTCAATTTTTCACAAATTGTTTATTAACTGAATGCAGATGTGCAGTCACCAAAAGCAGCCCTGTGTGTCTTATCTCTAAATCATTTGAGTTTTCCCTTCTCAGTAGTTGCTCCAACAGTAGGAATAACCTGAAATGGGAAAAGGCAAGGTAATAGGATACAAGAATAACAAATTTTCCAGAACATCTCATAGCCTGGGGAAGTACTGACATTTTCACCAAGCTCCTGCTATTCAACTCTGCTTTTTAGACACAAAAAATTAAATAAGTACAATCTTACTCAGGGAAAATTTACTGCAGCCACAGTCTCTCCTGGAAAAAAGAAAGAACTTGTTTTTCAAAAAAAAAAAAAAAATGGGGAAGAACTTGTTTCTCTTGCTTAAGAGAAACAACTTGTTTATCAAAAAAAAAAAAACAAGAGAAAGAACTTGTTTTTCTTGCTTAAGAGGAAGAACTTGTTTCTCTTGCTTAAGGGAAACAACTTGTTTCTCAAAAAAAAAAAAAAAAAAAGAGATATGACACTTGCAAGTTACATTTTGTGTGACCTAAACTCCCTGAATCTTGGTTTCTTATTTGTGGACAGAGAGCTCTTATATAATAGCAGCTACTCTAATGATAATGGTTGTCATAAGCATCAAATGAAATTTTATAAGAATTACTATTTGTAAAGACCAGTGGGTTTTGCCCATCAAAAGATGGGGTTTCTAGAGACCCTGTATCACCATGGCAAGTGAATAAAGTAACAGTTTCCTCAATCCTTCCCCAAGGGGACATTACCAAAAGCCATTTTCTCAACTAAGAAAATACCCAAATGTTTCAAGGACTTTTGGACACAGAGTCTGAGTTGACATTAAAGCATCATTACATTCCTCTGTTAGAAAACCAGCATATGGGGGTAAAGTAACAAATGGAGTCTGGCCAAGTGCTATCCAATTGCGGGTCCACACACCTATCCAGTAGTCACTACTGCCATTGCTAATTGAATAACAATAGTGGACATGCTTGGTAATTAGCAGAACCCCCATGTTGGTACCTTGGACTGTGGAATAAGACCCATATAGTAGAGAAAGCTAATTCTAAACTCTGAAACTGCTCCTTCCCAAGACAGTAAATTTTAACAAACAGCATTTCATCTGTTTGTTAGTGTGGGTATTGGGGATGTGGTGGCAGAGATTAATGACACCTTTAAAAACCTACATAATATTTGGTTGCTGATTTTCATCCTATTCCCTTTCAACTGACCAGCAAGGACCCTACAAAAAACAGACATATCTTGGAAAATGACAGTAAAGTAAGGCAAACTCGATCAGAAAAGTAGTTCCAATTATAGATGTTGTGCCAGATGTGGCTTCTTTGCTGGAGCAGATTACCACAAATTCTTAATACACAGTATACTATTGTTGATCTGAAAAACACTTTATTTTCCAATCTTATTGGAAAGATCAGAAATGGTTTGAATTCACTTGAAACAGATAGGTGTATATGTTTACAGTCTTACCCAAAGCTAGGTTAATTCTTTTGCCCTCTGACATAATGTATTTCAAAGATGCCTGAACTGGTCATTTGTCAAAACATAGCATTGGTTCACTATTTTGGTGGTACCATATTAATTGGACTAGACAAGCAAGAAGTTAGCATATACAATACGGTATAGCATATGCATTCCAGAGTGTGGGAGCTAAACCCTATAAGGGTTCAGGGAAATGCCATGTAGGTAGTATATGGGAGTCCAGTGATCTGGTACAAGCCGCGACATCCTCTCTAAATGAAACAAATTATTGTATCTTATATGTCTCTCCACAAAAAGGGAAGCACCATGCCTGGTATTCTGGTATTCCTCTTTGGCTAACATGTTTAACATATTACATATTAGCAAATACTGCTCTTACCCACCCTCTAGATAGCATGAAAGGCTACAAGCTTTGAGTGGGGTCCAAAGCAGCAGACAGCCCTGCAGCAGGTACAGGGAGTACTTGGGCCATATGATCCGGCAGACCTTTCAGTATGAAAAGCATCAGTAATAGGAAAAGATAATATGTGGAGTTTATGGCAAGGCCCTAAAGTAAAACCACAATGTAAATACCTAGGATTCTGGATCAAACCACTCCATCTGAAGTAAGGAGTTACACACCATTTTTTAAAATAAAAGCTCTCTGGAGTGCAACTGGGCCCTGGTAGACAGAGAGAAAAGACAAAGAGTCTAATTACAGAAGATCAAGTGATTAGTGGACTAAAACTGTCTGTTATGAGGTAGGTTCTCCCAGAGCTGCCCAAGTCAGCCGAAGAAAGCCTCTTGCCCAAGATCAAGTCCCTTTCCAGAAGGAAGCTCATTTTCAGTGACTGATCCAGATGTAAAGTTATAAGGCCCAGCCCTTCCTTCAAAGTAGGCCAACTCTGAAGGGCCATACCTGTTCCAGAGCTTCCCTCGAGGTGGCTGAAGCCATTATCACAACTGCATCACAGCTCAGCTCTCCCATGAATATTCTTACTTCCTCTGCTCTCCCACAGATATTGATCCCAAGGACATTCTTCAGTAAACTTCTTTCAGACAAATTTGCATCTTAGAATCTTTTTTCCCAAGCAAACATACCTGAGATGGGTACTTACCAAAATGCCATTGAGTTGAGTAAGTGAAAATGAGCCAGGAGAAAAAAGTTTTACTTCTGAACTTTTCAAAACTAATGCTGATTGAATTTATCTATTTTTATGTATGTATGTATGTATTTATTTATTTATTTATTTTTGAGACAGGGTCTCACTCTGTTGCCCTGGCTGGAATGCAGTGATGCGATCATAGCTCACTGCAGCCTCAGCCTCCTGGGCTCAATAGATCCTCCCACTTCAGTCTCCCAAGTAGCTGGGACTACAGGCACGCAACATCACACCGGGCTAACTTTTTAAATTTTTAGTAGAGATGAGGTCTTACTATGTTGCCCAGGCTGGTCTCGAACCCCTAAACTCAAGCAATCCTCCCCCCTCAGCCTCCCAAAGTGCTGGGATTACAGGAGTGAGCCACTGCACCTGGCCTGAATTTTAATTTGTAAAGAAAAAACAGTGGAAGAAAGGAAACGGGGGAAGGAAAGGAAAAGAGTCTCTCCTACCCGTGTCTGATGAACACATCCCCTATTACTTGAAATGCTAGTATGTGATCAGTTGGGTAGGCTCACATCCCTAGTTATCAAAGTGAGGGATAATGTTAGCCTGGAGAACTACCACAATTTGCTATTCAGCAAAGAAAAAGCTAAATATCCTAACCCAACCCGTACTGTGTTTGCTTCCTGTGAAAATTCTGAATTTCATTCACTCATTTAATAAATATTTATTTAGCACCTACAATATGTCAAGCACAGCTCTATATTTTATAATATAGTACTACTATCTTTACTATCTTTATAGCTTTAAATCTATGAATGAAATAGATGTTTCAGATATTCTTGGATATAATATTATACATAGCCATTTATTTTCTTTCTCTTTTTTTTTGTTGCTTTCCCATTGCAAGTCACAAAGTCAATAAATCAGTGATAATCAGAGTAGATATCTAAAGGACATTTAAATTGGAATAGTTTTCTATTTACCAAAGATATTCTGAAGGACATTTTTCAGGCTGTTACACATTTACATAGGAGATTCAATAATATCATACTTGCAAAGTAGCTAGACATTATGACATTTTGGATTTGAGATGATAGAATTAAAACGACAATATAAGAAAACTGTAATTTACACAAAATTAGAAAAGATGAGGACAAAATAGCATTTTAATTACTGACAATGAATAACATATCAGGGAGAATATAGCAAAAGAAAATTTAGTGGGAAAACATTTTTGAAAACACACAAAACAACTTAAGTTTCTCATAGTAAGATTATATCTCTGCAAATTGATGAATAAAAATATGCTCCAGCTTTGAAAAAAAAACTTAGGTTAATATAAAAGAATTCAAAAACAAAACTAAGATAAATTCATCTGTGAAATTACTTAAAGTGTAGAGATGAAAAATTAGCTTCGGCTAAAACTGTAAGTGAAATCATAGGTCACAATTTTATTAGTCTTTAATAGAAAACTTGAAGAAGTTGCTAACACAAGTGCTTTTGGAAATGCAAAAGATTGGCAGATACAGGAGAAGGTTAGAGAATATTTACACACAGCAACCCCAGAATTTAAATTAAATCTACACTTAGTCTAAATCACATAAACCTGAATTTTTGTATACCAAGGATGAAGTTATTCGATAATAATCAAAAGTTAATTTTAATAGAAAATTCCAAGCCTTGTTGACTTGAAACTTTGAAATTGGGTGTTTGTTATAAAAGAAACTTATTTTCTAAAGAAAAGTTTGTTCACTTAAAGTTGTAAGCACTATTTGTCATAAGGGGTTGAATTTGCTCACCAAATTTACAATTAAATCACTGACTATATAACCTAACTGCTTTTAATATAAATCACTCACCCAGTACATGAAAACTGTGCCTCCTTCTATTAAGTTATAACTATATCTGCAAGTGTTCCTCTTTCAATAGGTTGTTAAAGTAAAGAAATGATTCTAACACATTCATTACTTTTAAAACACAACACAAAATCTCATTCTTTTGCAGAAAATACTCAACAAGCTCAGCTGTAGATATGAATTATTTTTAAACCCAGTGATCAGCAGATCAAAGAGAATATAAGATGAAAACTGAAAATACCTAGTACATTTTGGGAAGTGGAAAAATCTAGAAGAAAGTTATGGAGCATTTTTAAACAACTAAATCATTGAAATGTTACCAAAAATAAAACAACTGCTCAGATGCAATTGTTTTATTTAATAAAGGCAAAACCTCACTAGAGGCAGAAACAAGCCACCAAATTTAAAAAACCTAATGAAGTTAGAACTAGAACAAAGTAAAAGTTAAATGAAAGAAATGGAAACAATAAACTCAAAGGAAAAATCATTTTAAAAACTAATCATTACTTTTAAAATATTACAAAATTAAACCCACTTACTAAAAAGGAAAAAACTACAAATTAATAAAATGAGAAATAAAATATAAAAACCAAGATAAAAAATTTTTTAAAATATCTAAAACAATAATGAGATACCACTACACACCTGTAAGAATGGTCAAAATCAAAACATTACAACCCCAAATCCTGGTGAGGATATAGAGCAACAGGAACTGTCACTCACTGCTGGTAGTAATGCAAAATAGTACAGCCATTTTGGGAGACAGTTTTGCAGTTTCTTACAAAATTAATTGTGGATGCATGTCATCATATATTTGTCAAAACCCACAAAATATATAACATCAAGGGTGGATCCTAATAATAACTGTGGACATTGAGTGATAATGATGCATCAATGTAAGTTCGTTGACTGTAACAAATGTACCACTCTGGTGGGAGATGTTGATAGTGGTGGAGAGTATGCGTGTGTGTAGGCAGTGGCATATGGGATCTCTCTGTACTTTCCACTCAACCTTGCTATTAATCTAAAACTGCTAAAAAAAAAAAAATAGTCTATTTAGAGAGAAAGAAGAGAACAAAGGAAGGAAGAGCGAAAAGAAAGAAGGGAAGGGGGCCGGGCGCGGTGGCTCACGCCTGTAATACCAGCACTTTGGTGAGGCCGAGGCGGGCGGATCACGAGGTCAGGAGATCGAGACCGTCCTCGCTAACACGGTGAAACCCCATCTCTACTAAAAAATAGAAAAAATTAGCTGGGCATGGTAGCGGGTGCCTGTAGTCCCAGCTAGGGAGGCTGAGGCAGGAGAATGGCATGAACCCGGGAGGCGGAGCTTGCAGTGAGCCAAGTTTGTGCCACTGCACTCCAGCCTGAGTGACTGGAGCGAGACTCCGTCTAAAAAAAGAAACAAAAACAAAAACAAAAACAAAACACAAGGGAAGGGAAGGGAAAGGAAGGGAAAGGTAAGGGAGGGGAGGGGGGAAGGAAGGAGGGAAGGAAGGAAGGAAGGAAATTTGAAAGAAAAGAAACAAAAATATTCACCAAAATACCCATCTCCAAGTAGCTAGATGTACAGGTCATTTTTGTATTCTTTGATATTCATTGTTCAAAAACATTGAAAATATTAGACCAACCAACTGATTTAGTAGGCATCTAGGTTGGTAACAGATACTAAGACTTATTACTGGGCTATGATAACTAAGACTATTAGTTCAGGGAAACTAATAGTCTAAGTGCTATTAGTTCAGGGAAAAACAAATAGATCAATGACTCAGGATAGATAACTCAGAAAGATCTATTCATATATGAATACTTAATATATGACAGCAGTGGCACAAAAGATTGGTGGTTTTTAGCAAATGGGTGTGGGATAATTGGGAAAAATAAAATTGGACCCTAACCTCTCATTGATTCATGAGAATCAATTCCAGGAGGATCAGAGAAGTAAATATAAAGACAAAAATGATAAAGATTTTAGAAAATAGAATTGGAGGATATTTTTATGACCCTAGAGAAGGAAATCATTTTTAAATAAGATGCAAAAAGCTCTGACCATCAAGTTAAGATTGAAAAAAATCTAGTACATTAAGGTAAAGAATTTATGTTCACCAAATAACAACATAAAAGGGTGATAAGAGAAAGCTTAAAGAGAGGGGAGAATATATTTTTAACATGCAACTACAAAGTGCTAGTATTCAAACTCTTAGAAATCAGTAAGTTGGAGAAAAGAAATTGCCAGAGTAGAGATTTCTAAACCATGTAAAGCAAACAGTCCAAGAAGATGGGAGTGGACCTGAAAAAAAGTGAGATTAAAACAAGCAATGTTCATTTTAGGAAGTCGGTCTGTTTCTGTGACAGAGGGGTGAAGAGAGACATTGCATTGTAAGAACCCTCACAGATGCCTACCTGTGCCTATATGCCTACAGAGAAGCAAAGGTATAATAAACACACACACACATACATCTGGAGTCATAGGGAAATTTCACCTCACTTCAACACAGCTCTGGCTCATTCTCAGTATAAGCCACCTACATGTACCTTGTCCAGGAAAAACTTACCTCCCTCAAAATGAGTAATCAAGAAAGAACCAGTGCAGGATCTAATCAAAGAAACCACCAGAGAAAATTAATAGGGAGAGCTTAGTGATAGACTTTTTTAAAACTTTCTTCAAAAAATACTGCCGAAGTGTAAGTGAAAATGGTGGCCCACACATTTTACCATGAAATCAACATAAATATTCAAGGATATTATTTATTATTATTATTATTAGTAGTAGTAGTAGTAGTAGTAGTATTTTGAGACGGAGTCTTGCTCTGTCGCCCAGGCTGGAGTGCCGTGGCGCGATCTCGGCTCAGTGCAAGCTCCACCTCCTGGGTTCATGCCATTCTCCTGCCTCAGTCTCACGAGTAGCTGGGACTACAGGTGCCCGCCACCACGCCCAGCTAATTTTTTTTTTTGTATTTTTAGTAGAGATGGGGTTTCACCATGTTAGCCAGGATGGTCTCGATCTCCTGATCTCGTGATCCGCCCACCTGGGCCTCCCAAAGTGCTGGGATTACAGGCGTGAGCCATTGTGCCTGGCCTCAAGGATATTATTTTTGCTCCATGAACTGAAAACAAAGAAATGCAATGTCTTCATGTACACACACAGCAACCAATTAAAAGATACTAAGAAAAGATCTTATGACAATTTTTAAAAAGATAAAACACCTGAGAATATACTAAACAAAATGTAAGCAAAATCTATATAAAGACAATTTTAAAATGATATTAAAGGACAAAAAAGAAGACAAATGAAGCAGGAAACCATGTTCTTGATTAGAAAGACTCAGCTGTATTAAAATATAAAGTTTTCTTAAATTAATCTATAAATTTAATGCAATCTTTTTAATTAGGCAAGCTGATTCTAAGTTTGATACATAAAAAAGTAAGTAATATATGATCAAATGATTTATTTTGAGACAGGGTCTCACTTTGTCACCCAGGCTGGAATGGTGCAGTCGCATGATCATGGTTCAGCTCACTGAAGCCTATACTTCTTGGGCTCAAATGATCCTCCCACCTCAGCCTCTCAAGAAGCTGGGACCACAAGCATGCGCCAACCATCCCTGGCTAATATTTGTGTGTGTGGAGATGAGGTCTCCGTATGTTGTCTAGGCTGGCCTAAAACTCCTGGGCTCAAGCAATCCCCTCACCTCGGCCTCCCAAATGAAGTGATTTTTGACAACAGTGCCAAGACCATTCAATTCAGATAGGACAGTCTTTTCAATAAATGATGCTGAAAAAAACTGGATACAAATATGCAAAAAAAACGAAGTTGGATCTTTACCCAACACCACATACAAAAATCAACTCAAAAATAGATTAAGACCTAAATGCAAGTGCTAAAACTACAAAATTTGTGATTAAGACCTAAATGTAAGGGCTAAAACTACAAAATTTGTAGTGGAAAAAAAGGGAAACATTTCATGATATTGGATTTGGCAATGATTTCTTGGATATGTCACCAAAAGCACAGGAAACAATAAAAAATAGATAAGTTGGACTTTATCAAGTTTTTAAATTTTGTGCATCAAAAAACACTATCAACATAGTGTAAAGGAAACATAAGATAGTATGATTGCTTTGGAAATTAGTATACTGGGTCCTCAAAAAGATAAAAGAAACATATAATTACCATATGATCCAGCAATTCTACTTCTGAGTATATATCCAAAATCATTGAAAGGAGGGACTTGAATAGATATTTTTACACCTATAATCTTATTATTCACAATAGCCAAATAGTGGAAGCAACTCAGGTATCCATCAATGGATGAATGAATAAACAAAATGTGTTTTATATGTGCATACACACACACACACACACACACACACACACAATGGAATATTATTCAGCCTTAAAAAGGAAGGAAATTCTGACACATGCTAAAACATGGAGGAGGTTTTAGGACATTATGTGAAGTCCATACAAATGCTTCATAAGCATACGCATTTGTATGATTCCACCTATATGACGTACCATGTTAGATGTCTTGGTGTATTTAGGCTGCCACAGCAAAATACCATAATCTGGGTGGCTTATCAATAATAGAAATTTATTTCTTACAGTTCTGGAGGCTGAGAAATCCAAGATCATGGTGCCAGTAAATTCTGAGTCTGGTGAGTGCCCACTTTCTGCTTCATAGGTGGCTGTCTTCTCACTGTGTCCTTACATGATGGAAGGGGCCAGGGAGCTCTCTGAGGTCTCTTAATAGGGGCACTAATCTTATTCATGAGGGCTTCACTCTCATTCGGGAGGTAATTATACCTCCCAAATGCCTCACCCCCTAATACCATCACACTGAGCATTAAAACTTAACATATGAATTTTGGGGTGACACAAAAATTTAGACCATAGCACTGCAGTATTAAAATTCATAGACACAAAAAATAAAATGGTTGCCAGAGGCTGGGGAAAGGGAGGGATGGGGAGTTATTGTTTAATGGGTTCAGACTTTCAGTTTGGGAAGATGAACAATGTCCTGGTAACAGGAATTGATGGTAACAGTGGTTGCACAATAATGAGTGTACTTAATGCCACTCAACTGTATACTTAAACATTGATAAAATAGTAAATTTTACGTTATTTACATTTTAGCAGATTTTTAAAATTAAAATTAAAAAATAAGTAATAGGCAATACATTTCTGAAAAAGAAGAGCATTAAAAAGGGCTTAGTTCCACACGCCTGTAATCCCAGCTACTCAGGAGGCAGAGGCAGGAGAATCGCTTGAACCCAGGAGGCGGAGGTTACAGTGAGCTGAGATCACACCACTGCACTCCAGCCTGGGCAACAGAGTGAGACTCCGTCTCATAAAAAAATTAAAAAAAAAAAGTTGGTGGGGATGGTGGCAGGCTTAGTTTAATCAATTAATTAAGACAATGTGGTACTAGCACAATATTAGACAAACAGCTGGAAGAAATGAACTAGAATGTCCAGAAATTGATCAAATATAATGAGAATTTAGTTGCTTCAAGTCAGTAGAGAATGACTACTTTAGCAAATGGTATTGGGACAATAATTATCCCTCCAGGAAATAATGAAATTGGATACACACTTTCCACCTTATAACAATAAAAATTCCAGACTGATCAGACTCAAATGTAAATAAATCATAAAGAAGCTATAAGAAATCATGTGAGAAAAACTGTTATAATCTTAAAATCAGAAAAGCCTTTCTAAGTGTGCTTCTAAACTGAAAAGCCGTAAAAGAAAGCACTGATTAATTTTACTACAAATTAATTTTTTAAATACATGAAAAAAACCCACCAAAGTTAAAAACTGGAGAAAGCTATTGCAACATACAAATAAATGCTTAATTTTCCTTATATAGTAAAGATTCCTCCAAATCAATATTAAAGAAAAAAAATGGAAAACAGAGAAACATCAAAGGAGACATTTTATAGAAAAGGACGTACAAGTGACTCTTAGTCATATGAATAGATACACAAACTTTCTCACAAGAAAAGAAATATGTATAAAGATACCCCAAAGTATGAATTTTTACATTTAAGTTTGACAAGGATCAGAAAGTTTAATAACACATTCTTGGCAAAAGCATAGAGAAACAGGCAGTTTTATACATTGCTGATTGGTGTATAAATGGGTTTAAAATCTGTGGAGGGTAATTTGGCAATATTTATAAAAATTTCCAAAGTATGTGCATTTTGAGGCAGTACTCCCACATCTAGAAACTTACACTACAGATGGTCTCACATAACATGCACTCCATCCTCAAAGTGTTTAGGTTTTGCCCCTCAGGTTATACCCATTGCCTTCAAGAAGTTTTGTTTGTTGGCTCTTTCTAAGATGTTCATAGTGGTGTGCTCTCTTTACTTTCTCCAGTAAGTACCTTTGCTTAAATGCTGTTGTGTTTTAGGACTCCAGTCTTGGTCTATATCTTTCTCTTGATTACTCTTTTTTTTTTTTTCTGAGACGGAGTCTCGCTCTGTCGCCCAGGCTGGAGTGCAGTGGCGTGATCTCCGCTCACTGCAAGCTCCACCTCCTGGGTTCAAGCCATTCTCCCGCCTCTGCCTCCCCAGTAGCTGGGACTACAGGCACCCGCCACCATGCCTGGCTAATTTTGTTTTTGTATTTTTAGTAGAGACGGAGTTTCACTGTGTTAGCCAGGATGGTCTCGATCTCCTGACCTCATGATCCATCCTCCTTGGCCTCCCAAAGTGCTGGGATTACAGGCGTGAGCCACCGCACCCGGCCTTGATTACTCTTTTAAGCAATCTCATTCCACTCTCTGGGCCTTAACTACCATCAGTAGGTTAACCACCTCCAAATCTTTAATACTGATACCTATCTTGAGGCTTTTAAACCTGTGTGTAACTCAAGCCCTTCAAACCCTGAATATCTAAGAGAAAGTTTACCCCACTTTCCATCCTCCAAACACATTCTTCCTCTCATATTTCCAAAATCAACTAATGACTCTATTATTCACCAAGTTACCCAAGGCAAAAATATGGAAGTCATCTTTAGTAATTTATTCTTCTTTACTTTTCACTCACAATCAAATGGTGCCAGTTTTCCCTCGTAAACATTTCTCAAATCTGGCCCGTCCCCTGTAACCCTGCTACTGCTGCTTTAGTTCAGGCCCATCTTTTTTGGCCTGGCATATTGCAACAGCTAAACCACTTCTCCTCCTGTGTATAGCCTTGCTCTCATCAAGGTCACCAAAGCCTTGGTAGTCTATCTGAAACCCAGATTTCAATATGTGAACACCCTGCTTAAAATCCATCAGTGAATCCCCACTTCCTTCAGCCTGAAGCCTAGACTATGTATCATGACATAAGGTCTTCATAATCCATTCCCCTTTCCTTATCCTCACTTTATTTCTCGTTATTCCATACTTTGTACTTTGTGTTCTGGTGGTGTAGAATTTCTGGTAGTTTCTTCCTCAGATCACATTATTTCTTCCCTCTAACCTCTCTTACACTCTTACATTTCTTCTTGGCTAAGCCTTATTTATCTCTCAAGACAGAAGTCGTTAATCATATCCCCCAAAAAGCCTGCTCTGAACTTCCTGGTCGGAGTAAGTATGCAGTCCTACTGTGTACAGTTACATATGCACTACACTCAAGTGTCTGGCTGATGGGACAAGCAGGGGCAGCAAACTCTCTGGCAGAAGGGTATTTGTCTTTTTTTGAGAAATAGCTCTGCAGATCTTTTGCCCATTTTAAAGTAAATTATTTGTTTCTTGCTATTGAGCTGAGTTTCTCATGCATTCTGGTTATTACTCCTTTGTTGGATAGATACCGAGCAATATTTCCTCCCATTCTGTAGGTTGTCTTTTCTCTTTGTGGATTATTTCCTTTCCTGCGTAGAAGATTTTAGCTTGATATAATAACATTTGTCTATTTGTGCTTTTGTTGCCTGTGCTTTTGAGGTCTTATCCAAAATGTCTTTGCCCAGACCAATGTCCTGAAGTGCTTCCCAAAGTTTTCTTCTCATAGTCTCAATCCTAGACTTAAGTATTTAATCCATTTTTATTTTATTTGTGTATATGGTGAGAGGGCTCAAGCTTCATTCTTCTGCTTATGGTTTGTAGTTTTCTCAGTATCATTTATTGAAGAGACTGCCCTTTCCCCAATGTACGTTCTTGGTGCCTTTTCCAAAAATGAGTTGGCTGTAAATATGTGGATTTATTTCTTGATTCTCTCTTCTGTTCCATGGGTCTATGTATATGTTTTTATGTGGGTGCCATGTTGTTTTGGTTACTATGGCTTTGTAGTGTATGTATTTACTTTGTATATACACATACACATGTACATATACACGTGTGTACATACACACACACTTATCTCTGAAATAATTTTTTTAATTTTTAATTTTTTTATCGTTGGCCAAGTAGTAAACTTAGCACCTGATAGGTAGTTTTTCAACCCTTTCCCTCTTCCTCCCTCCCCACACTTGGAATCCTTTGTGTTTATTGTTCCCATCTATGTGTCTATGTGTACTGAATGTTTAGCTCCCACTTATAAGTGAGAACATGCAGTATTTGGCTTTGGCTTGGGTTGATTTCATGTCCTTGCTATTGTGAATAGTGCTGTGATAAATATATGAGTGCAGGTGTCTTTTTGGTAGAATGACTTATTTTCCTGTGGGTATATACCTAGTAATGGAATTGCTGGATCAAATGGTATTTCAATTTCCAGTTCTTTGAGAAATCTCCAAACTGCTTTCCACAGAGGCTAAACTAATTTGCTTTCCCACCAACAGTGCATAAGCATTCCCTTTTCTCTGCAACCTCACCAACATCTGTTATTTTTTGACTTTTTTATAATAGCCATTCTGGCTAGTATAAGATAGTATCTCACTGTAGTTTTGATTTGCACCTCTCTGATTATAGTATATTTTGAACTCAAGTAGTGTGATATCTCCTACTTTATTTTTTAAGCTCAGGATTTTTTTGGTTATTCAGGCTCATTTGTGCTACCATACAAATTTGAGAATTTTTTCTGTGAAGAATGTCATTGGTATTTTGATAGGAATTGCATTGAATCTGTAGAAAAATTTGGGTAGCATTGACATTTTAATGATATTAAGTCTTCTAATTAATGAGCATGGAATATCTTCTATATTTATACACCCTCTTCAACTTCTTTCATCAGTGTCTTAACAATTTTCCTTGTAGAGAACTTTCACTTCTCTGGTTACATTTACTCCTATGTATTATATATTTTTATATCTACTATAAATGGAATTATTCTTTTTTATTTCTTTTTCAGTTGGCTGTTGGCATATATAAATTCTACTGGTTTTTATATGTTGATTTTGCATCCTGCAACTTTACTAAATTCATTTATCAGTTCTAAGAATTCTTGGTGGTGTCTAGGTTTTTCTAAATATACTATTATGTCATCTGCAAACAAGGATAATTTGACTTCTTCCTTTCCTATTTGGATGCCTTCAATTTATTTTTCTTGCCTAATTGCTCCCGTTAGGACTTCCAGTACTAGTACTACATTGAATAAAAGAGGTAAAAGCAGGCCTTTTTGTCTTTTTCCAGATCTAAAAGAATGGCTTTCAATTTTTCCCCATTCACTATAATGCTAGCTGTTTGTTTGTCATATGTGGCCTTTATGGTTTTGAGTTATGTCTTTTTTATAACCAGCTTGTTGAGGGTTTTTATCATAAAGGGATGTTGAATATTGTCAAACACTTTTTCATCATCTAATGAAATGATCATATGGTTTTTGTTCTTGATTCTGTTAAGGTAATGTAAATTTTTATTGATTTGCATATGTTGAACCATTCTTGTATTCCTGGGCTTCCCATCTAATCATTATCAATTTTCTTTTTAATGTGCTATTGTATTTGGTTGCTAGTATTTTGTTCAGGATTTCTACATCTATGTCCATCAGGAACACTTGCCTGTATTTTCTTTTTTTTTTTTATTGTGTCTGTCTAGTTTTAATGTCAAGGTAATTCAAGGTTTGTAGAATTAATTTGGAAATACTCCTTCCTCTTCAATTTTTTGGAATAGTTTAGGTAAAATTGTATTAGTTCTTTTTTAAATGTTTGGTAGAATTTAGAAGTGAAGTCATCGTGTCCTGGATTTTTGTTGTTGTTGTTGTTGTTGTTGTTGGGAGACTTTTAAATTATTGCTTTGATTTCATTATTCATTACTGGTGAGGTCTGGTTTTCTATTTCTTCATGGTTCAATGTTAGTAGGTTATATGTGTCCATAAATTTTTCCATTCCTTCAAGTTTTCCAATCTGTTGGCATATAGGTGTTCATAATAGTCTTTAATGATCCTTTGCATTTCTGTGGCTATGTGGTTATGTTCCCCTTTTCATTTCTGATTTTATTTATTTGGGTCTACTTTTTTTTCTTAGTCTAGCTAAGGTTATGTTGGTTTTGTTTATCTTTTTTTAAAAACTAACTTTTAATTGATCTTTTTATTGGTATCAATTGTATTTATTTCTTCTCTGATCTTTGTTATTTCTTTCATTCTACTAATTTTTAGTTTGGCATATTCTTGCTTTTCTTATGATCCTTGTGATGCATCATTAGGTTGGTTATCTGAAATCGTTCTATGTTTTTGATGTAAGCATTTATTGCTACAAACTTCCCTCGTAGTACTGCTTTTACTAGATCCCATAGAATTGGGTATGTTGTGTTTTCATTTTCATCTGTTTCAAGAAATTTTTGAATTTTCTCTCTAATTTCTTCATCAACCCCTTGATCATTCAGGAGGATGTTGTTTTATTTCCATGATTTCTATGGTTTTCAAAGTTCCTCTTGTTATTAATTTCTAGTCTTATTCCATTGTGGTCAGAAAAGATATTTGATATTATTTAGACTGTTTTGAATTTGTTGAGGCTTGTTTTGTGGCCTAGCATAAGGTCTATTCTAAAGAATGTTTTTGGGTTTTGGTTTTTGTTTGTTTGTTTGTTTTTGATATAGGGTCTCACCCTGTCACCCAGGCTGGAGTGCAGTGACACAATCATGACTTAGTGTAACTTCAACCTCTAGGGCTCACATGATATTCTTGCTTCAGCCTCTCAACTAACAGAGACCACAGTGTGTACCACTATGTCTGACTAATTTTTTATCTTTCGTAGAGATGAGGTATCACTATGTTACACAGGCTGGTCTTGAACTCCTGGGCTCAAGCAATCCTCCTTCCTTGGCCTCCCAAAGTGCTGGGATTATAGGCATGAGCTACCACACCCAGCCAAGAATGTTTAATATGCCAATGAGAAAAATACGTATTCTGCAACAGTTGGATAAAATTATCTGTAAATGTCATTTATGTCCATTTGATCCACAGTGTAGTTTAACTCTGATGTTTCTGTATTTATTTTTGGTCTGGATGATCTATTACTAAGAGCTGGGTGTTGAAGTCCCGTACTATTACTGTATTGCAGTCCATCTCTCCCTTTATATCTATTAATGTTTGCTTTATATATTTGCTTTATATATTTATATGTTTGCTTTATATATTCTATAATGTTTGCTCTATATTGTTTGCTCCAATGTTGTGTGCATATAGATTCACAATTATTATATACTCTTGGCCTCTTTATCATTAAATAATGACCTTGTCTCTTTTTACAGTCTTTAACTTGAAGTTTCTTTTATCTGATATAAATATAGCTACTTGTACTCTTTTTGGTTTTCCATTTGTGTGAAATATCTTTTTCCATTTCTTCACTTTCTACATCTTTTTGGTAAAGTGAGTTTCACGTAGGCAGCATATAGTTACGTTTTGATTTCTATCCATTCAGCCACTGTCTTTTAATCAGAGAATTGAGTCTGTTTACATTCAGTGTTATTATTGATAGGTAAAGACTTACTACTGCCATTTTGTTACATGTTTTTTGTTTTTTTAACAAAATTTTCCAAATTTTATTAAGACTATAAAGATTTAGATTGAAAAAGTTCAATGAATCACAAACAGAATAAATTTAAGTTTAAAACCAAACAAAACCAATCGCTATACTTAAGAACAGATACGTTATGTGGTAAAAACAATAAATAGCTAAGGCAAGATTAATCAAAATTCAGTATAGTGGTTACCTCTGCAGAGAAGGCTGGGGAACTCAAAGCTTTAAATGTATTAGTATATTATTTTTCCTTCTTTTCTTTTAATTTTATTTTTTACAGAGACAAGGTCTTGCTGGTCTCAAACTCCTGGCCTCAAGTTATCCTCCACCTTGGCATCCCAAAGATTACAGGCCTGATCTTAGGGGTAAATAAGTATTTTTATTAGTTTTCTTTTTTCCTTTTTTCTTTGACCTTCCCAATGTGAGTGCACTTATTATTAAATTGGATATATACAAAATATTTCTTGCAGGTGTGATAGACATCACAATAAATGGAAAATTAATGAAGTTCATCATTCTTCTTCTGTGTTACTTATAACACAAGCCAGAAACCTGGAAGTCACCCTTGACCTCCCCTCACCTACCAAAAATCCAGTTAACTGTCACTTTCCTACTTCTCCTTACCTCCACTCTCACACCCTGGCCAAAGCCACCTTGACTCTCTCCTGAAATACTGATATGTCCCTTTCTCTCCGTTACACCCTCACTCTAATCTAATCTCCACATTGCAGCCAAAGAAAACACTTTCAGCCTTATCTCTCCATCTTGAATCTATCTCACCATCCCCTTTACTATCAGAAGCAAGAGTGACAAGTAAATTTCCCAAGACATCTCATAGCCACGAAATGGCAGAGGCAGGATTCAAAATCTACTAGAGAGTCCACATGTCTTTGTTTGTTTGTTCTGAGATGGAGTCTCACTCAGTCACCCAGGCTGGAGTGCAATGGCACAATCTCAGCTCACTGCAACCTGTCTCCCAGGTTCAAGCAATTTTCCCATCTCAGCCTCCCGAGTAGCTGGGATTACAGGCACCCACCATCATGCCCGGCTAATTTTTGTATTTTTAGTAGAGATAGGGTTTCACCATGATGGCCAGGCTGGTCTTGAACTCCTGATCTCAGGTGATCCACCCGCCTCAGCCTCCCAAAGTGCTGAGATTACAGGCATGAGCCACCACACGCAGCTGAGTCCACGTCTTATCCACCCACTGTCCTACTTTGGGTGATACTAGGAAAGACTTAGCCACTGCCTAGCACAGGGCCATCTCTGGATAAAGACTTATTTCTCCTCCAATCACCACCCCACCTCCTTTCATCTGCCGTTAGCTCCTAGTTTTCCTTAAATATGACTTCAAATCACAACTTCCAAGAAATGCCTTTCTAACCCCCTTACCCAATTGCAAGTCCTCACTATTTGTCCTCCCAGCAATTTGTGCATCTCTCTTTTTTTTTTTTTTTTTTTTTGAGATACAGCCTCATTCTGTCACTCGGGCTGGAGTGCAGTTGTGCCATCCTGGCTCACTACAACCTCCGCCTCCCACGTTCAAGTGATTATCCTTCCTCAGCCTCCTGAGTAGGTGGGACTACAGGTGTGTGCCAACATGCCCGGCTAATTTTTGTACTTTTTGTAGAGATGGGGTTTCACCATGTTGGCCAGGCTGGACTCTAACTTCTAACCTCAAGTGATCTGCCCACCTCAGCCTCCCAAAGTGCTAGGATTACAGGTGTGAGCCACTGTGTTCAGCCCACTTTGTGCATTTCTAGTAACATACCTCCTCCACTAGATTGTGACCTCCACAAGAGCAGGAGCCTGTTTTGCCCACCATTGGAATGCACTTCATACATCCTTGATCACTCTGATCCTCTCCACGTCCATGTCTTAGTGAAAGTGCTAGATCATCAACCAGACCTCTCGTCTTACATAACAAGCAATCTGGTCTGCTGACCCTACCCACGAGGCTGTGTGTGAGTCAGGTGGGCTGGGGAACAGAGACCAGCCCTGGCCCAGTGAACCTGAGATGGCCTGCTCCATGGAAGGGATCTGGTGCCCTGGTAAAAATGAAAGATTCTTTGAGTATCCAAGACCTCAATCCCTGGGGCTAGTGAATGGGTCAAAAATGAGCCCCTTCTGCTCCTGTTCTTTTAATCATGTCCACTCCCCTCACTTGGGAGCTTGGATGGAGGGCACCTGGATGTCCATCCCAGGTATACTGGGGCCACTAGTAACACAGACCGAGGCAGCAAAGCAGGACAGGGTCAGGGTGGGGGTGGGAGAGCAGGGCAGACACAGCCAAGGCTGTGGGCTTCTCTAGAGGCCCAGATAAGCTTGAGCCTGTAGAGGACCAGCTTATCTCCTTGGCAGCACTGGGCACATTCAGAAATTTTGTCTATGATCTTTCTGCTCTGCAGAGGCAGGGTGCCTTCATACACCTCTGAATCCTTACTGTCCATGCCATAGTTTTCAGAAGATAGAGACATGTCCAATGGTATGTCCAAGAAATGGGAGATGCAGCTAGCCGCCATGAGTCCTTTGGATCTGACTGAGGCACCTCCTTGAGAAGTCTTTCTTCCCTGACACATTCTTTAGTTATCTCCATGCTCCTCGCCATGGGTCCCCACAGCCTTGGTGCTCTCAGTATTGTAGGCTCAAAAAACATTTGCTGAATGAATATAGAACTTGAAGACTGCCTCTCCTCTGAGCAGTTGCCAGGTCCAGTGTTCTCTGCCTAGAATCCTCTTCCTTCATTCACCTAAGGACCAAGAACAGAACCGTCCTGCTGTCCATTGTTGGCCCGGGGGTCTGAGGGTCCTGGCCAATGAGTCTTCTGGTGTTGCTTGAGATGGTCAGACCTCATGAACTCTTGGCTGCACTGATCACATGTATATGGTCAATGTCTAGTGTGTACCCACGTATGTCATCTACGCTCATTAGAATGGAAAAAAGACCATAAACACCTTTCCCGTTGCACAAATAGGGCCTCTCACCCATGTGCTTGCACTGGTGGCTAACAAGGTGGGAGCGTTTGGTATAAGCTTTTCCGCAGTTCTCGTAGTTGCAGCAGTAAGGCCTTGCCTCTGAGGAGCCCCCTCTACCAGTCCTTTCCTGAGGCCTGGAGTTCTGCTCTGCTGTCTGTGGAGTAGGTCTGGGCTGCTCCGGTAGGAATGGGCCTGCTTGGGAGTCTGGCTGACTTACGAGAGTCCTGAGATCCTAAAACCAGCAATGACTGGGACTCAGCTCGGGGCATCCCATGATCATGGGCATCTTGTGGGGGCAACATCTGAGCCATGGAGGGGGCATAGCCTGGGCCTCAGTGGAAGGCATGGTCGAGGCCAACAATGTTTCATCAGAAGGTACTGTCGAGAGGCCAGGGTAAGGCATTGTAGGGTCCCCAATATGAGACATCACTGGAATTCCAGTGGAAGCTGAGACTGGCAGCCTGAAGGCCCTGGCCACCTTTGGAGTACTGGGCTCTCCTACAGGCATTATCTGGGGCCCACTGAAAATCATCATCTCTTGCTGAGGGGGAGACACTCCCTGACAGTAAATCATCCGGAAAGGAGTGGAAGTCGCTTAGGGGCAGTAGCTCACGCCATGCTCAGGCAGTGGCATACTGAACTGTGGCCCCCCTTCATCCACAATCTTCCCTGATGCCTCTACAGACAACAAGGGGGCCCTCGGCATCTCTGTCCTGTGAGGAAAGTGCTGAATGCTTGGTAGGCCATGGTTCCAAGAGGTGTGCACTCCAGAGCTTCCAGAAGATGAGTCATGTTCAAGATGGGTGCTGAGTTCTACTTATCCTGGGCAGCCTGGTGCGCCGCCTGCCACTGGCTCAGCTTCCCAGCTTCCTGCTCCTTCTCAGCCTGTGGTTGGCTGTACATGAAGACTAGGTGGTGTCTAGACTCTCTGCTGAACAGACAGGGAGCAACCCACCACGGCATCGCAGGTGGTTATCGGGACATTGCCCCTGGTTGTTTTGTAACTCCTTTCTTCCTTTATTCCTTTGTTACTGTCTTCCTCAGTGGTTAAATGAGTTTCTCATTTAATGGTAATATGTTTAAATTTGTTGCTTTTTATTTTTAGTGGATCTATTTTAGGTTTTTGGAGGAAGGTTTGCTTGTTTGTTTTTGTTTTTTAGAGATGGGGTCTCATTGTGTCACCCAGGCTGGACCCTTGGGCTCCAGAGATCCTTCCACCTTAGCCTCCTGAGTAGCTGGGACTACGGGTTCATGGCACTGCACCCAGCCTATTATAGATTTTTGCTTTGTTATTACCATAAGGCTTTCCAAAAAATGTCTTATAGACATGGCAAGTTATTTTAAATAGATGACAACTTCTATCACAAAGAAAATTAAAAAAAAAAAACAAATGAAGGAAAACCTAAAAGTCTCTACACTTTAACTTAATTCCCCCACTGATACATTTTGACTTTTTGTTGTCTCAATTATATCTTTTTATACTTCCTATCTTTTAACAGATTTCTGCAGTTATTATTTTTGATAGATTTGTCCTTTAGTCCATACTAGAGATATGAAGGATTGTATACCATAATTACAGTACTGGAATATTCTGAATTTATGTGTGTATTTACTTTACCAGCGAGTTTATGCCTTCAAACGTTTTTTTTTTTTTTTTTTCTTTTTTTTTTTTGAGCCAGTCTCACTCTGTCACCCAGGCTGGAGTGCAATGGCGCGATCTCGGCTCACAGCAAGCTCCACCTCCCGGGTTCACACCATTCTCCTGCCTCAGCCTCCCCAGTAGCTGGGACTACAGGTGCCTGCCACCATGCCTGGCTAATTTTTTTGTATTATTAGTAGAGACGGGGTTTCACCGTGTAAGCCAAGATGGTCTCCATCTTCTGACCTCGTGATCTATCCACCTCAGCCTCCCAAAGTGCTGGGATTACAGGCGTGAGCCACCGCACCCAGCCCAAATGTTTTCTTTTTGCATGTTAGTATCCTTTTCCTTCAGATTGAAGAACTCCCTTCAGCATTTCTTGTAAGACAGGTGTAGCAATGATGAATTTCCTCAGCTTTTGGTTGTCTGGGAAGACTTTATCTCTGCTTTATGTTTGAAGGAAAGCTTTGTTAGGTACAGTATTCTTGTTGGATAATTTTTTCCCTTGACCGAATGTCATCCAACTTCCTCCTGGCAAGTTGTTTTCCACTGAGAAATCTGCTGTTAGATGAAAATGAGCTCCTTTATTTGTTATTTGCTTCTTTTTTCTCACTACTTTTAGAATCCCATCTTTGTTCTTGACTTTTGAGAGTTTATTATACGCCTTGAGGTAGTCTTATTTGGGTTGAATCTGTTTGGTGATATCTGACCTTCCTGTACCTGAATATCAATATCTTTCTCTAGGTTTGGAAAGTTTTTGGTTATTATTTTGTTGAATAGTCATTCTACCCCTTGCTCTTTCTCAACTCTTCCTTGAACACCAATGACTCTTATATTTTCTCTTTTGAGTTTATTTTCTATATCTTGCAGGCATTCTGTATTCCTTTTTATTCTTTTTTCTTTTTTGAATGTGCATATTCTAATAGCCTGTCTTTTAGCTCACTAATTCTTTTTTCACATGATCCATTCTGTTTGCCGGGCGCGGTGGCTCACGCCTGTAATCCCAGCACTTTGGGAGGCCAAGGCGGGCAGATCACGAGGTCAGGAGATCGTAGATCCATTCTGTTGAGAGCTTCTAATGCATTTTTCAGTTTAACAAACGTATTTCTCTGTTCCAGATTTCTGTTTGACTTTTTTAATTATTTTAATCTCTTTGTTAAATTTATCTAGTCAATTTATATATTGCTTTGCTGTGTTATCTTGGAATTCACTGAGTTTCCTTAGAACTGCTTTTTGATTTCTTGATCTGGGAGCTTACTATTACCACGTCATTAGAATTGGTTCCGGGTTTCTTGCTTTGTCCATTTGGAGATGTCATGATTCCCTGTTTGTTGTTGTTTCTTATAAACATACATGTGTTGCTTCACTTTGAATAATTTATTCTAGTCTTTGCTATCTGGCTTGTTTTCAACTTTCTAGGATATGTTTACCTAGAGATTCTTTGCAGTTGCCTGTAAGTGCCCTTAATCCTAGATTGCTGCTTCCTTTTTGGCATTAGATGGTGCATTAAGCCCCAGTTTGCTTCAGCTCTTGAAATCATTCAGAGCACTTCCCAACCCAGATTAGGGGTTACAGGGTCCCAAAGGGGATACCCTGATTGTGTGGGAAGGTTGGCTAGGAGTTCATGCACAGAAGACCAATGGAGGGTGCATCCTACATCTTGGTGTTGCTGAACAGCCAATCTGCTTTTACGTCTCTGGCTGAGATAAAGAGCAGAGTTTCATGAGCTGGGGTCTCCAGTCCTGCCTCTGTTCTTTGTTGCTAGCTAGACTCAGGAGTTTTTCTCCCTATAGGCATTTGCAATGCTTCCCATGAAATAAAGCAGGAATGGTTTTCCTGCAAGGGAACCCAGGATGGTGGGAAAATTGGCTGTCTCCCTTGATGTCACTTTTTATAATGTGGAAACAACGGGTTTCCACATGGCATCTGGCAGATTGAAGGAGGGGCTTGATGGGTAGAAAAGTCCATTTCTCTTATTGTCTTCTCAGAGTTTCTCAGTGCTTTGTGGTCCTAGGGGTCATCTCAGCCCCAAATTTAAATTCTAGGATACTGCTGGTTATAATCTTGGCACTAGATATTTGTTTTCAATTTTCCTTGGGGAAGAGTGAAGCCAGATTGCTTCCACTTCACATTTTGGTTACATCACTCAACAATAACCATTTGTTTTTGTGAGCACTTTCCATGTGCCAGGCACTGTGCTAAATATTTTACCTACATTATCTCATTTAATCCTCCCAACAGCTCTCTGAGTTAGGAACTATTATGTTCCTATTTTACAAATGACGAATCTGAGGCTTGGAGAGATAAGTAACTTGCCCAGAGTTAGACATTTTGATTCCACAATCCAAACCCTTAATACTCAGTAATTTTAATTGAAACTTTCAATTTATAAATCTGACCATCCCACAAGATTTAGAGCAGAAATTATACTTTATTTATCTTTTTAGCCCTGATAACTAGCATTGTCTGAAATATTCTAAGTACTTACTAAATATTTGTTGAACTAAACCTAATCTATAATGACTTGTATTTACAAGTTATCAGCAGAACTACAGTATACAGTATTTGGATACGTAGGTATGTTTTCTGTATATTTATATATATCCTAAATGTGACTGATTATCCTTGGACCACTCTTGCTCTGCCACTGCAGCTTCCTCTAAGCCAATTATAATCCATCTTTGCAATTCCAGAAAACAAATGTCTGATTCCAAGACGCATTTATAAATATGCACGTTTTTATGAAACAGAAGAACAAAACTTTTTCCAAATTCCCTTTGAAGACTTTAGATCTTTTCACAGAATTTCTCTTTCCACAGAAGCCAGCCTTTCACTCCCTTTTTTCCCTCTGTGCCAATTTCAGTTATTTCTACCTCCAGAGTTTTCTCCCTGACTGTTCAATCTATAGTGAAGATAAATTTAGCTCTTTAGGTTTATTCCATTTCTATCTGCAATGGGCTGATTATATTTTCTAAAGGTGACCACCACAATAAATCTCATACCACAAGCCCACCTCTTAAGTGCTATTCATTCTTGGTTCACATCTTTTTCTTGATGTATTCTTCCTAAGTAATTCCACCTTATCTCTGTATTTTAACTACCACTAGTATGCTAATGGCCCCTGAATTATAAGCACTGATCCTCATCTTTAGACTTTTACACAAAACATGATAACACAAATCTCATTACAGAATGACAGTGATACTCCTCTCATCAATTAATAGCTCCTCTTTTTAGTTTTGGTGGACAATTGTGACTAGTTCAATCAAAAGAGTAGGGTAGGAGTGATGCTAAATGACTCCCAAGACCAGATCATAGAAATGATATGCACTTCTACCTTGTTTTCTTGGGATGCTCCCTCTTTTAACCTAGCCACCATGTTGTGAAAAAAGAAAAACAGCTGCTTGTAGAGGCCATGTGTAAGTGATCCATCTGACCAAGAACCCCAACTGAGGTCCTATGCAACAGCCAGTATTAACCATCAGATATGTGACCGAGTGAGTCTTCAAATGATTCCAATCTCCCACCATTGAGTTATACACCACCCCATCTGATGCTGCATGAAGCAGAAGTGAGCTGTCCCCACTGAGCCCTTTTCAAATTGAAGTTTCATGAGTTAAATGATTGTTGTTGTTTTAAGCCACTAACTTTCAAGTGGGTTGTTACACAGAAAAGATAACTAGAATAGTCAGCCAATGCTTCTCTCAACATTACTAAAGATCTACTCTCCAAGAAGGAGAAAGAGTATAAAAAATGTTTCTAGTTATATATATTATATAACAAATATATATGTTGCATAATTATATATATTTATCGTACATAAATATATACTAAATATGTTATATAATGATAATAATAAAAACAAAACTGGGCCAGGCTCCGTGGCTCACACCTGTAATCCCAGCACTCTGGGAGGCCGATGTGGGTGGATCACCTGAGGTCAGGAGTTCAAGATCAGCCTGGCCAACATGGTGAAACCCTGTCTCTACTAAAAATACAAAAATTAGCTGGGCGTGATGGTGTGCACCTGTAATCCCAGCTACTCTGGAGGCTGAGGCAGGAGAATCTCTTAAACCCAGGAGGCGGAGATTGCAGTGAGCCGAGATAGCACTATGGTACTCCAGCCTGGGTGACAGAGCAAGACTCTGTCTCAGGGAAAAAAAAAAAAACTAACAATAATTAATTTACTGTATAGTAAACTTAATGTAGTTTATTGTATGGTTTATAATTGTAATGCTCACATATGCTTTTAAATTATTATAATGTATTATTTTTATTAATATTATCACTAAGTCCCAAGATAAAGCCCTTGGGAATCATGACAACTAGTCGAATGAATAGATTCCATTCAATTATTTTATTCAAATTTTGGCATCTACAATGGTTGACCAGAAAAATAGCATCCATTATAGAATACATCCAATAAAGCAGGGGTTCCCAACCCCCAGGCCACGGACCGGTAGCAGTCCATGGTCTGTTAGGAACCAGACTGAACAGCAGGAAGTGAGCAGTGGGCAAGTGAGAGAAGCTGAGGTCCACCTTCTGTCAGATTAGCGGCGGCATTAGATTCTCATAGTAGCAGGAACCATACTGTGAACAGTGCATGGGAGGGATCTAAGTTGCATGCCCCTTATGAGAATCTAATGCCTGATGATTTGAAGTGAAATAGTTTCATCCCAAAACTATTCTCCCACCCAAGTTTGTGGAAAAATTGTCCTCCAGGAAACCAGTCCCTGGTGCCAAAAAAGGTTGGGGACCACTGTTTTAAAGGCTTATCCTGTCTACTTTTGCAACATGTTATATAAACTCCTTGAGGAAGTATGTCTGATTTCAGTTTTGGTACCAACCAGCACCAAACACAGAACAGTAGAACTCATTTCTAGGCTCAGACACTCCCTTTGCAGCACATGAGGAGAGTTGCAGACCCAGAATCAAGGGTAGTTAAGCAAGCAGCAAAGATAGGAAATACTAGCAATTGTTATTTGGACTGTAACTATCCCTATTTTTCTTTTGATGCCATAAAACTAATTTTTCTTGGCTGCTAATCAAAGAAAAGCATGACCATTATAGCAGCCAAGCATTTCTCCAGGAGAGGCAAATGTAATTCTCAGATTCAAGAAGATTTTAGCTTGACCTCAACCTGAGTGGACTTACCAGGAAAATGATGGCTGACTCAGGCAGTCTGAATTTATAAGTACTATTGCATTTATTCGTTGCACTATAATTTCTTGTTTCCATTGTTGTGTAATATTTTAGCCAGTAAATAATACTTAATTGACTTCCTAATTATCAGGCATGGAGATCTAAGGTGGCTTTCATTTCAGAGTTGTTTTCTGACATAGGGACTTACAGATTGTAGGCTTGAATAAACCCTTGAAGATTTGTATGTTACCTACATTTGGAAATATTATAGCTAGCCAGACTTTTAATATTTTAAACTCTACATTCAAACATGAAAGAAAGAATCATTAAACCTGACCTGCCACTGAATATGACCTTATTATCACATCCTACAGACTTCTAATCTCAGTTTTCTTCATTAAAAACAAGCATCTCATCAAAATTCCATGCAACGAATATTTATTGAATACCCACTTACACAAGTCCCTGTGCTACATGCTTTAAGTGAGGTAAAAAAAGGATATTTTTAACAATTTGAAGGTCACCAGGCATAGATGAAGATAGTTAAAAGAGTTCATACTGAGCAGTGAAAGCCTTCCCCTCTTTCCTCTCTTTAGCTTCAGAGAGCAGAAAAAAGGAAAATAAAGAGAATTCTAAGAATGATGACAAAGGAAATTACCAAGACAATAACAAACATCAAAGCAGAGAATGCAATTAATTCAGACTAGCAGAAGGTCAGACATGTCCAGTGTTGATGTTTCCAAAAAAGAAAATGGAACTGATAAATTATCTTAAAGTTTAGGACTAATGAAAATTACATTGAGACATATTTTATGAATATTTTGAAAGTATGAGAAAATTCTAGCCAAATTCAAAAAAACTAATAAATAAAAATTAAAAATCAAGCAATTATCAACTTAAAAAAAGAAAAAAGGAAAAATGAACAAGATAGAAGATAAAAGTATAGTTTAACACTTGGCTCAGCAGTGATAGATATTTGCATAGCCATAAGATGCAGACACAGAATAGAGATTTATTTGTTTATTAATTTTAGAGATGGGTCTCTGTCACCCATGCTGGACCACCACACTGGGTTATTTTGAGATGAGGAGGTCTCACTGTGTTACCCAGGCTGGTCTTCAACTCTTGGCTTCATGTGATCCTCTCTAATAAGAAATTAAGGTACAATTACATAGAAGAGTGACAGAAAGGAATGAGAAGATGTAGATAAGCTAAAGTTTTTATGTTCCCAAACAGGAAAACAACAGATGTCCATGACTGATAATCTAGAGATGGCAGTATGCACATATTATTTTTTAATGGAGATAAATATCTGATTAAGTTTTTAATAGTTGAAAAGTGGCAGCTTTGGCTGGGCATAGTCTATAAGGGTTAAAAAGCCAAGCTTCTTAGTTTGAGAAAATACAGTCCTTTGGGGTAAAACTAACATAGATGGAAGTATACATACCCTTGTAAACATAATCTATGAGTAATAGGAACTAACCAACTTTTAAAACTCCCATCAAAAACATTTTATTAACAAAAGCACCTTTTTTCAAACCCAGATTCATTTAAACATCCTTTGAAATGAGCCATTGACCTGAAAATTGGATAACAATGTGTGTTTTACCAAATTGTTTTGAAAACTATAGCCTAAATTATTAAGATTTTAAGCCAGTTATTTAGATTTTTTAAATATTAAGCTGTTTAATATGTTAAGAAAATGAAAATACCTGTAGTTATAAAAGATTTTCATGCTTTGAATAAGAAAGACCAGCTGGAAGCCAGTTTCTCATTACATATTTTTATATTGAGACCATGTTTGAATGTCAGGCTGCTCCAACTTACTAACCTTACTGATAAAAGAAGCATGGCAGGAAAATGCTTTAATACTTATGATGCTGAACCTGCAATGTAGCCCTAACAAATTTGGCTTTAAGAGCTGCCTAATTACATATTTATAAATGCATGTTATGTATCTACTAGGCTGGAATGAAGCCCTATAGCCATTTCAGTTTATCAAGTAAATGAAGTAATTTTTAAAGAACATTATGCAGTTGATTACACAAAGCAACAATACATACTCATGACTATTTGTAAAGGCTACCACTTATGGACTGATTTTCTGTTTCATTGTGTGCTAAAATGCCAGGCACTTGAACCAGCAAAAACTAACTATATGCCAGAAAGCTGAGATGATGGCTCAGTAGCAATATTCTCTAATCACTACAGCTATTATTTAACATTCGCTGCACATTGGCAGCATTCTAATCGTTTTATAAAATGACCCTGCCCAGTGAGTTTACAGTTAACATCAAACAAAGTTAAGACACGAAAATGTCATTGAACCATTACAACATCTGCTTTTTATTCCCTTCCAAGCTGTTTAACATTCTTTTTTGAGACAGGGTCTTGCTCTATCACCCAGACTGAAGGGCAGTGGTAGCATCATGGCTCACTGCAGCCTTGACCTCTCCAGCTCAAGCAATCCTGCCTTAGCCTCTCAAGTAACTGGGACTACTCTAGCTCCCGGGGCATGTGCCACCACACAGGGCTAATTTGTTTTGTCTTTTGTAGAAACAGAGTCTCACTATGTTGCCCAGGCTTGTCTCTAACTACTGGGTTTAAGCAGTCCTCCTGCCTTGGCTTCCCAAAGTGTTGGGATTACAAGTGTGAGCCACCATACCTGGCCTTTTTTTTTTTTCTATCAGGAATGTATTATATGCTCATTAAGAAAATTAAGAAAAACAAAGAAAACTAAAAAGAAAAAAAAATCATCCATAATCCATAGTCTATCATCTGAACTCAATCATTGTTATTTGGGGATGTTTCTTTTGTCTTTTTTTTTTCTATGCATAATGTTTTATTTGGGGTTTATGGAAGAACAAAGATAGATATATAAATCATGCCACATATATATTATAGTTATATACACACACATGCATTTTTTAATCTTTTCTATTTTGATAACACTGCATCAAGGCTTTTCCCATGTTATCATGCACTCTTTATGAAATAATTTTTAAGATGTGACAATTTATTGACCAAATATGCAACAGTTTATTAAACCATCCACAATGGTTTACTATTTGATTTACTTCCATTTTGCCAGAATAAATAATGGTCTAATCAGTATACTTGGGTATGTTTCCTTCTGGATACCTGAAGAAGTTTCACTACGGTAGATTCCAAGATGTAAAATTGCTGCGGCATGAGGTTGGAACATCTACAACTTTACTAAATACCAAATTGTCCCCCAAAGTAGTTTTTTTCTATTTATACTCCTATCAGCAGAGCATTAAAATTCTTATTGTTGCACATCCTCATTAACACTAGATAATGTCAAACTTTTTAAAAATTTGCCAAACTGATGGATGTGAAATGGTATCTCATTGCACTTTTATTTTGCCTTTTCATATTTACTAGTTTTGGTATGTTTATTGTCATTCAGGTCTCCTTTTTGGTAAATTTATCTATCTTTTGCCTATTTCTCTTTGTTTATTTTCTTATAATTTGTAGTAATTCCATTTTTTGTCAGTAATACTCACTTCAAATATCTTCTGCCACTCTGTGGTTTATCTTTAATGATATCTTACATTGTACAGAAGTTTTTCATTTCAGTATAGGCAAATTTGTCACTCTCTTACTTTAAGGTTGATATTTTATATCTTATAAAAGAAAGCTTTCCCTACTCAGAGTGTATATTTTTTTCTAAAAATTTTAAGTTGTTTTTACATCTGGAATGTAATTTGTGTTTGATATGAAATCAAAATTACATTTTATTTTTTCCTATGGATATCTAGTGTCTCAGCACCACATAATGAATAGTGCAACATTTCTCCATTGCTTTGTAATGGAACCTCTGTTATATTTCAATTTCCTCTATATGCATTTATCTAATTGCAAGCTCTCAATTTCTTCCCTTTGTCCATCCCTTACTAATACCACAATATTTTACTTAATAGATAATTGATATTTGTGCGATCTTATGTTCAACAAGCTTGCCAAGTACTTTTACATGTCTGCAGATTATCTTGAATTTCCACATGGACATTGACATATTGTCAATAAATAGAGACAATTTTCCTCTTATCTCACAATTATGCTCTATTTTTATATTATTAATATTGTTTAGTATGACTTAGTTTTCTTGACCAGTTTTGTTGAAATATATATACACACATTTTTCTATGTAATACATATAAATATATATTATACATAAATATATAAAATGTACATTTTATAGAATATACATTAAAATATTTTTATAAATATATAAAAATGTAGTTTTTATATATTTATATATTTATTTATAATACATATAGCTACATATATACATATTTATATATAAAGCAATATATATATGCCTTTTCAAAAGATCAGATTTGGGGTTTTTTGATTCTTATTTTAGTTTCTGTTTTCTATTTTATTAATTTCCGTAACTTATTCTGTTGTACTTTTTTCAACACCTTAAGATAAAATTTTAGCTCGTTAGTTTTCATCTTTTCTTATATATATATATATCTAAGACCTTAAATATCACTCTTGGTATTGTTTTAGCACCAAATTACTTGTATTGTTATTCCTTTTTTTTTTTTTTTTTTTTTTTTTTGAGACGGAGTCTCGCTCTGTCGCCCAGGCTGGAGTGCAGTGGTGCAATCTCAGCTCACTGCAAGCTCCGCCTCCCAGGTTCACACCATTCTCCTGCCTCAGCCTCCCGAGTAGCTGGGACTACATGCGCCCGCCACAACGCCCGGCTAATTTTTTGTATTTTTAGTAGAGACAGGGTTTCACCGTGTTAGCCAGGATGGTCTCGATCTCCTGACCTCGTGATCCGCCCGCCTGGGCCTCCCAAAGTGCTGGGATTACAGGCGTGAGCCACCGTGCCCGGCCAACTTTTATTGTTATTCCTTTCTATGTGCTATGTAATCTCTAACTATGATTTATTTTACCATGAACCATTTGGTTTAGTTTTCAAGGTGGTATTTACCACATGGACTGTTTTAGATTTGTTGAAATTTGCTTTATGATTGTACTACTCAATTTTTGTAAATATTTCATCATTATTTGAAATAATCTATATTCTTTAATTGGGCTGAAGAATCAATATATTATCATTAGATCAAGCTTGTTAATTATGTTGTCCTAATCTTCTGTATCTTTACTAATTTTTGCTTTATGAGTTTTTAAAACAGTTTGTCACTTTCTACTTGTAATTCTTTGTCTTTCTGCTTTATGTGTTTTGAGGTCATTTATTTAGAAACAAAAAGATTCAGAATGGTACATTTTCCTAATAAGCTGTTCTTTTTACCATTAAATAGTGACTTTTTTTCTAATAAGTCTTTTTCCCTCAAAGTCTGTATTATTGATATTTGATTGATAGCAGATGTAAAGACAACTCTAAATTTTGATATGCCAGCAAAACCAGTTTTCTTTCATCTTGCATTCCATTTGCCTGGCATGTTGTTTTCTATCCTCTTACTTTCAACATTTCTGTCTTTAAGATGCCTCTTATAAACAGCTTAAGGCTGTTTTGTTTTTTTTTTTTAATTAGGTATAAGAACCTCTGATTTTTAACAAGTCAAATTAATCTATTTACATTTAATGTGAATATATTTGGTCTTATTTCTACAATCTTATATATATGTTTTCTATATGCTATGCCTTCCATTGCTTCTTTTTCCTGCATGCTGCTGTTATTGTTTCCTTGTCTGCCTTATATTAGATTGCTTAATTTACTGTATTATTTCCCCCTTCTACTCTTTTGAAAGTTTTTAACTCTTTTTTTAATCAGTGACCCTTAAATTTTTAACATGCTTGTCTTAAGATCTAAAGTTAACTGATACTTCTATCTTATGTAAGTTGGAACTAATTCTTCGCCACCATTTTTTTCACAACAAAATCATTTATTATTGTGTAGTATTAAAGTTATAGAGGTGTAATGTGAAAACAGAATTGAGTAAACCCTACAGGTCAGTGAAAGCACTCTAATTCCACTTACTCTCATTCAACTTCTCTCAAAAACTATGATCACCAAACATTCTGAAAGTGCAGACATCAGCATTTGCCTTGTTCTTTCTTGTAGACAAGCTCCTCGGGTTTTCCTACTTTACTGTGCATTACAACTCGTGTCATGTTCAAAGTACAAAACTACATTTTTTTACTTTAAGGGCAAAGTAAGGAATTTTCAACAGTACCTTTGACTACACAACAATTTTCTAGATAGCTTTGGAACATAACCCTTACGTAGAATGTGACTTCACAGTGATATATTTTTTCCTTTTACCAGGCCAACTAGAAGATCCATAAACAATTAGATTTTTAAAAGAAAAGCTAAAATCTATACCTTGCAGGAATAAAGGTTACCTTGCAGATTCCCAAAGACCTATAATCAGGCAAATGACACATTCAGTTGTAAGTTTTAGTGTTCCCTTTATTTTGAGTGTTTTTATTCAAATAAGTTGCAACTTTATTGTTCAGAGAAATAGTCACTGAATTAAAATCAATGAAAAATTAGAAAGACTGTTTCTTTTTTTGAGTTTTTGAGTTTTTGTTTCTTTTTCTTTTCTTGGCTCTCCTTTTGATGCAGAATTTTTTGCTCTTTAGTTCAGCTAAAATCTTGTTCTTGTGTCACAACCAGGAAAAATTAGGTACATGGACACATTGAAAGGTGAGGAGAGCAGAATTTATTAAAAGAAAGCTCTCAGAAAAAAGGGGGTCCTTTCAACAGGCTTCCACCTCACAGACTGAATACCAGGTCACCACACATGAGCTGAAGAGGCCAGGCTTTGCCCAACTTTATCAGGTGTGGATTCCAGGTGGGTCCACCCCATTGTCCCAGTGCAGGGGTGGGCCCTTAGTTTGAGCCACTCTATATTGATTTATTTCCCTTACTAGGCATGTGTTAAGGGACAGAATGTCTTTGAACATGACACATGAGTTGTAATGCACAGCAAAGTAGGAAAACCCAAGGAGCTCGTCTATACATACGACGCATGTGTTAAGGGACAGAATTTTTCACTGTGGGCACGTTTAGGTAAGCTCCCTGTGCACAATGGCCTGGGCAGCATTTGGCTGTCTCCTTCTCTATCACTTTTATGAGGTGTATAACCTTTTTAAAAATGTGTAAAACTTATTATTTTACTGTGTTGTGGCAAGAACACTTAACATGAGATCTCAACACATTTTTAAGTGTACAGTAAATTATTGTTGACTATAGGTACCATGTCGTCAAGCAGATCTCTAGAGCTTATTCATCTTGCTGGAACTTAATGCCTGTTTATTACCAGCTCTCCATATCTCCTTCCACTCCATTTACTTTATTTGTTGAAATTATTTCCCTTCAAATTCTTTTTTATTTTTAATTGCGGCAAAATATATATAATAAAATTTACTAACTTAAACATTTTTAAGTGTGTGATTTAGTAGTTAAGTACATTAACATTGTTGTGCACCCAGTCTCCAAAACTCATCTTGCAAAACTGACACTCTGTACCCATTAAACAACTACCCATTGCTTCCTTCCCTCAGCATCTAGCAATCATCATTTGAGAAAATGGCTCAGAGCAGTCTGAAGAATGTGAGAGATGCAAAATTATCAGGCCCAGACAGCAGTGAGCATGATACTTCAGTCGCATCCCCCGCACCCATGCCCCAGGGTAATTGTTTAAAAATTTTTTTTCATTCCTTCCCTGTAGTTTCAGACTAGCTGATAAATTACCTAAAACGTTACCACACATTGCACAATGTGACCCTCACCCAGTATCTTCATGTTCCTGGAATTTGTGATAGAAAGAACAATGTACAGCCAATTGATAGACTGTTATTTTTTAAATTCTTGGTAAACAACTTAGGGACTGCTCCCTTCTCTTTTTTTCCTTAAAAAAAAAAAAAAAAAGGAAAAAGACCACTTGTAACTGCTGTTAATCAGAGCATATATTGAGGGCAACTTGAATCTGATTTCCAGGCTGCAGTCCTCACCTTTGGCTTAAATTAACTCTCTACTTAATCTGTGTCCTTCAAGAATAGCTTGATGCCATCCTTGTGGTAATGAGTAAGTTCTTACTCTATTAGTTCCCATGACAGTTGATTATTAAAAAGAGCCTGGCACCTCTCCCCACGCTCTCCCACTTTTCCTCTCTCACCATGTGATCTTTGCATATGCTAAATGTGCCTCAGTTTCTTCCTCTTTGCCTGAGATTCTTCCCTTAGGTCAAAATTTCTGGTGTAGTCAGCAAGATTCAGAGCAACCTTCCAAATACCCATTGTTCCCTCTCAGACTCAGTGCTCAGTACCAGCAAAAACTCATTGCATTCTTCCAACTCCAGATATTTCGCTGGGTGCAAAAGTGTGAGGTCTACATTTTATGTGGGCTTCTTTTTCAAACTCTCTTTTTTCTTTAAGAGCAAGAGTTTCCATCTCCGTCTCTAAACAGGAGATTCAGACAAAGAGCCCTGAAGAGAATTTTTGCCCTCTCCACCTGTGCCTCACAGCGGGTTTGCGTTACAGTACTGGCAGTCTAGCATGGGTGGTTTCACTTTTTTGGGGGGCCTAAAATTAAGTAATGTCTTAGTCCATTTAGTGTTACTCTAAAGGAATACCTGAGTCTGGGTAATTTATAATGAAAAAGGGTTTATTTGTCTCAGATTCTGATGTCTGTAAAAGTTCAAGATGGGGCATCTGCATCTGGTGAGAAGCACTCATGGTGGAAGGCAGAAGGACTTCTTTTAGCAAGCATCAATATGTTGTAAATTCAGTCTCTTTAAAAATAACTCTTTATTTCCCTTCGTCTTGAATACTTTAACTGAATACAGAACTTTAAGTTAACAGTAATTTTCCCCTTGGCATATATTTCTGGCATATACTATAACTGATGAGAAGTTTTCTATCCAATGCTTCTATCTAAATCGCATTTTTAAAATAAGGAACTATCTTTTCTTTTTAAGATTTTTCTCTGAGTTCATATTTTTATGTTCATGAGAATGGGTCAAGGTATTTATAGTTATGCATGTATATGTATGACTTGTTTTATTTTTATTGTTCTTCTCAAACTCATTATAATTTCTGTACATATAGATGTGTGTGGGTGTGTATGTGTGTGAGTTTTGTTCTTATTAAATTCATTGTAATTTCTGAATCTAAAAACTAGAGGTTTTTTTCCATTCTGGAAAAAAAATAGGTATTATGTCTTTGAATATTGCCTGTTTATTTTTTATTCTGGAACTCCTATTAAACATATGTTGGGTTTTGGCCATTCTCTATGTGTCTTAACTGTTCTTCCATATTTTCATACTTTACCTTTCTGGCAAAGTAGTATATTAGAGAAATTTTCAGCAAATGATTACTTCCTTCCCCTCTCCTACAGAAGGAATGTACTTCCCTGATATTAATTGAGGTCTTGCATAGCTAGGCTTGTCTCTTGATCTCTTTTTGCAACGAGAACATGACTCAGCTAGCCTCTGGTTTAAAGAGGATGAGAGATATGTGGAACAGACCAGGACCTGATCTAATCCTCAGAGAGCAGCTGAGTCTCGCCAAGACCAGCCAATCTCCAGCTAACCCAAAAATGCATGAGTAGGAAATATGCGTATATTGTTGTATGGCACTAGGACTTTGGGTGTTTTGAAAGTCAGAAAAATTGGGCTGATTCAGAATTTGATGTATAAAGTACAGTGCTGCCATAACTAAAACCCAAAATATGTAGCACTGGCTTTGGGAATGGGCAGCAGGTAGTCATGTAATTGTTATAGGAGGCTGGAATAATGACAACAGTATTATGTAGTGGCAAAACATTTGGTAAAATTGTCACCTGCAATAATATGGAATACAGAACATGCAGATCTAGTAAACTTGTGAATTTGGATGAGGTGATTTCAAAGAAGAATACTGAAGAGCAGGCTGCTGCCAGGTGCCTTTGAAAAAGCATAAGAAAGTGGTGAGCTCAAAATGAACTGCCTGGGTTACAAACAAAATTGAGAGGAAATAGAGAGTTTAGAAATACTGAAAGTTGTAGGCTTAAAAATGAAACTGTTTCTCAACATATCCCCAGCTCAAAGAAAAAGTAAATTTTGGCCACTGCCAGGGTAAAGACCAAAACAAGGGTGTGGTGCAGGCCCAAGTGCCCTGAAAGCAGACTCTGAGATGGAAAATAGCCTGTAAAGAAGTGCTCTCAGGATCAACACTTGTGGAAGAAAGGAAGCAAACAAGATTGAGCAGAGAAAGAAAGTGGGCTGTAATTAATTTATAAAAAGAACTTAACCAACCCACTGAAGCTAGATTGCTCCTCAGAGTTGTTTCCAATAGAGGAAATGAAGCCAAGTCTTTAAAACCCTACATCAATTAGTTATTGCATACTGGCTGCCCCCTGAAGAGAGCATGAACTACACAGGGTGCCTCTTTTCTATTGAGAGTGATTCCCAAAGAAGACTGACAGCTGAGATCAGTAGAAATCCCAGCAGCTAGAGGAATAAATTCTTTAGTCATGAAGGATGATGTTAATGGCACAGTACATCATCCAATTCAATTCACCCCATGTTCCACTCAGACCTATATTTTTGCAAAAGTTTTTGAAGCAGCTCCAGAACTTGGGAAGAAAGTTAGCGAGATACATAGATTCCATTGCAAAGACCAAAAGTGATACTCAATATATGCTTCCTGATCTACCATTCTAGAGTTTCCTCACCTTGACTAGCTCCTCTGCTGGTCTTGTTGGCTTACCTGGTGGGATGATCCAGTCACTCATCCTTGAGAGTCACCATACCTTTCTCAGGTCATCAATACTTTACTAGTCAATTTACTGTCAAAGTTGTGCAAGGGCATACCAAGAGATGCCAAATACATTCCTTTTTGCCATCACTGTATAAGAGCAGCCTGACCTCCTCCCAGTATTTAGAATGATAAACCTGCCAGGATGGTGACTGCTCTCGTTGCCCGATCCTTTGGCAGTAGAAGGCAGAAATGCCCCAGTGACAGCCATAGGTTAAAGTTCAATGGGCCTCTTGCTGTGTCTCCTGGTGGAAATGCTCACCTTTTGGGAACAATACCTCTAAACCTACAAATCTCAGAGCTATGGATATAGCACAAAATCCCCAATTGGGTCACTGACAATGATGGTAAACAGGACCACCTCTACTTCTACATTTGATTCCCATATCCATAAATTCTATTTGTTGGGAACACAGCAACATATGCTGGCCATTGATTCAGAGGGTATACTGCATAGGGTATTATTGTATCTAAGGTGGTGCTTAAGCTGATTCTTCGACAGGCCATTCCGTTGCTCTATCCGGCCGGCAATTGTTTACAGTTCTGGGTGAAGTGATATGTGAAAGAATCAGTGAATCACATGGTCACGTGCTCACTACCACATCTCTTTTGCAATAAAATGAATCCCTTTGTTTGATGTGATATTGGGAAGATCCTGTGTCATGAGATCAAACACTCCATAAGTATGGTGGAAGCAGCTGAAGCACTATTGGCAGGAAAGGAAAATCCATACCTGAAATATGTGTCAATTCTAATCAAGATGAATCATTCATTGCCACTTACATAATAGAAGGGATCCATGTAATTAACTTGTCATTTGATTCTCCTCCATGGATGATTCTATATCAAGGGCACAATATTGGTCTCTGTTCCTGACAGGTTGGACATTTGGCAGCAGCAATAGCCAAATCACTGTTGGTAAGTGAGAGCTCATGCTGTGGGGCCATCCACAGTCATGATGACTACCCTTCTTGTGCCCATTGTTCCAGCTTTGAGGACAGAAGCTTGTTGATGCCAACCATTGGAGTCATTCTGTTTATTCAGTACCTCTTTTGTGATATATCCTTTATGGTTGGTGTTCACTTGTAATGCAAAAATCTTTACACTTTGTGCCGAGTCCCATAGGTCCATCCATATACTTTCTCATCAGACTTCCTAGTCCTAAACTTTCTAACATTTCTTCTTCCTTAAAGTAGGCTGTTCTACTACTTATCACTGCTATAACAAATTACCATAAACTTAGTGACTGAGACAACAGAAGTATTGTCTCTTACATTTCTGTAAAAGTCTGACACAATTCTTACTGTGCTAAAAATCAAGGTTTTAGCAAGGCTCTGATCCTTTCTGGAGGCTTTAACAGAGAATTCATTTCCTTGTTCCTTCTAAATTTGAGAAGCCTTCCAGATTTCTTGGCTCATGGCCCCTTTATTCCATCTTCAAAGCCATTCTTCCATAGTCACATCACTCTCTGGCCATAACCAGGAAAGTGTCTCCTACTTTTAAGGATTCATATGATTAGATTGGACCCAACTGAATTATTCAAGAAAATCCCCCCATTTCAAGGTCCTTAATCTTAATCACATCTGTAAAGTCCCTTTTGCCATTTAAAGTAATATATTCACAGGTTCTGGTATTACGATATAGTCCTCTTTGGGGAGCCACTCTTCTGCCTTCCATGATTTAAGTCCACATGGCAGTCTAAAATATGTCTTTGATCTGTTATGTATCTATGTTTGTGGTTACAGAACATTCACAAGCATTTAAAAATATTTTTTGCACCATATTCTTCCAACAGCTTCCAAATCAGCTTCCAAGTACATTGTTTTATCCCTAAGAATACCTTCACACAAAAGACTGAGTAAAGCTACACTTTAAATATTATCCTTCTTAACCTCTTTGTAATTGTGTTTCTTTGATATGGGTCACTACTAATTTTAACACAGCTGTTTATGTTATTACATAACAACTTTGTGATCTTATTAATTTGTTTATCTTATTATTAAAATCAAATTTAGTAGCTGCTCTGGTCTAAGGGAGGAAAATATTTTATAAATCATTGCTACTATATGTTAAGCTCTAATATGAGTTTCACATTCATTATTTTATTCACCTTTAAATGAATCCTATAAAAGAAGTCTAGTATCACTATTTTACAGATGAGAAAACTAATGTTTCCAGTATCACAGAACTAGTTAAGTATCAGAGTAGGGCATACAAATATAGGTCTTTTTGACTCTAAAATGCATACTATTTTCACTACATCCTTAATAAATTCCCATTGAGTAAATTAAATTATTTGTAGAGGTATACTATACATCCAGCATATTTCATGAATTTCTCATGCTGTAGAAATCATGTCCAATGTATTACACAGAAGCCTTGGGCCACTAATAATTCTTGAACTGACATAGTTCAAGACAACCTAGATAGAAGCATATTGGCTAGAAACAAAAATCAATGGTAAATATTTTTATGAAATCACTAGACTTGTTTTTTACTTCATTGTTGGTATCTTCTAATTTGACCTAAATCTACTGTGTGGTCTATAGTGTCCTGTTGCTTAGCAAAACCTGGAACACATTATAAAGAATACCTATTTAATGTTTCCATCAGTCCTGAAACATAGATACATTCTTGAAGACATGCTATTATATTGTTCTAAGACTCTTTGTGAGCAATTTAAATCCTTTTGCTATCTCAGCCCAAATGAAGTGAAGGGTTGTCCAAACAGAAAGTCTGAATAATTCAGCTTCTCTTGGGAGAAAACAAAGTTAATCTCTCTGGAATCTACATAGCTGCAGAATCACTGGACCATTGAACAACTCTCTACTTCACTTTAGTAGTATAGATTTCCAAGATCCATGAGCATAAAATAATTATTTTTAAACTTTCGAATGAAACAGATTTAAAGTAAAATGGATCAAGTATATAACATTAACGTATTTTAATTAAATTTGACATTTAAAACAAAAGATCAGCATATTTTTTAAATGAGTAAAAAAATTTAAAAATGATCAGCATATTTGAAATGATTTTTAGCTTTCTAAAGTCCATCCATTATTATGAGGCTTAAGAAAGACTTCAGAGGCTGCTTAAACATTTCAATATTTTCATGTAGAGGTTCTTTATCAACCTTGAAATCTGTCAATAAATGTAAATAACAAGTAAAGAAAATATAAAGTAGGCAGATTTTTCCTACTATGAACCTTGATTTTATCTATATCACTCTTAGTTGAATGGGATAAATTAACACTTTCTTGAAAGTTTCGTACCATACACGTACATTTAATTTTTAAATATTCAGGACCCGCAGAATATACTATGCCTATTAAGGTTTTTTTAATTATAATTCTAAACCTGTTAGATACTTGATTTGCTTATCAATTCAAATCAATTTAGTTCTGGCCAGGCACAGTGGCTCATGCCTGTAATCAATCGCAGCACTTTGGGAGGCTGAGACAGGTGGATCGCTTGAGGTCAGGAGATCGAGACCAGCCTGGCCAACATGGTGAAACCCCATCTCTACTAAAAATACAAAAATTAGCTGGGCGTGGTGGCGCATGCATGTAATCCCAGCTACTCAGGAGGCTGAGGCACGAGAATCTCTTGAACTTGGGAGGCGAAGGTTGCAGTGAGCGGAGATCATACCACTGCACTCCAGTCTGGGCAACTGGAGAGTGAGACTCTGTCTCAAATAAATAAAAACAAATCAATTTAGTTCTATCAGCATGTAGTGAGAGTCCACTATAGGGCAGACTGATATCAAATTTCATGGTATAGTCAGCTTTCTAGTACACTTTACGTACTTCTTAAAAAGAGGATAGGCCAGGCGCGTGGCTCATGCCTTTAATCCCAGCACTTTGGGAGGCCGAGGTGGGCAGATCGCCAGAGGTCGGGAGTTTGAGACCAGCCTGGCCAGCATGGTGAAACCCTGTCTCTACTAAAAATACAAAATTTAGCCAGGCATGTTGACAGGTGCCTGTAATCCCAGCTACTCAAGAAGCTGAGGCAGGAGAATTGCTTGAACCCGGGAGGCAGAGGTTGCAGTGAGCCCAGACCATGCCATTGCACTCCAGCCTGGGCAACAGAGTGAGACTCCATCTCCAAAAAAAAAAAGGATATAAAGTAGGAACCTAGATTAATTAATTTGTAGACTTCATGCCCATGCTAAAATTAAACTTTCTAGATCCTATAGGACAGAAAATATAATTTTGTTTGCTCTAATTTTTTTAAATTTAGACCTTTAATTGGGATAGACAGCTCAACAGTCCCACAACTCCTTATTATCCCCAACAGATTTCCTTCACCCATTTACGTTAGCTGTATCTAACCCCTGCAAGTATTTGAGTTTCAGCCTCCGAAATCTAATCACTTTATTTTATAATAAGAAAACGAATGGTCACAGAGAATAAATAACTTAGCCAAGGTTACCAGCTAGCAAGTGGCACTGAGCCAGAGTCAAAATCCAAGTATAGTGGCTCTTTGTAAAAGGCAGTGTTTTCATCTTACTATATTTTCATTCTCTTTATCAGAACCTAACATTTGTCTGAAATAAGGACCCTCCGTAATTTTTTTTAGCTTTCAAAAGTGCCTCGTGGCACTTACAATTTTTATTCATATCCCAAGTTTCAAAATATCATTAACAGATTAAGCACTTTACTACATGCTATTTTGGTGTTTGCACTACTCCCCCGCCTTTCCACTGCCTTTTAGCTGCTCTGAGAGCTGGTAAAGAGAGACGAGAATTATACAATTACATAAGATAAAAGAATGAAAGGTTTAGAGAGGTGAGTAAGAATGAGGGGGTGGTAGGGTCGTGGGCGGGAATAACTGTAGAGGAAGGACAAGGAGAAGGAAAAACTGAGACAGTGGTTCCTGAATATCAAAGACAGGAAGAGTTGAGAAATAAAGACAGCCAGTCATCAAACATTGTTCTTTTATGGGATGTGCTGATTCTGTGTGTGTGTATGTATATGTGTATATATATACATATATATGTGTGTGTATATGTATATATACACAATGTGTGTGTGTGTGTGTGTGTGTGTGTGTGATTTGCTAAGTCCACTCCAATTTTAGGCAGATTTTCCCCTTAGGCTCATGTAGCCAGTCCCACACAAAATTATGAAATAGGCAAAACTTATCTTGAAATTCTCCTTTGTACTTTCCTCCATTAAACTGTATTACAAAATGCAGTGCTTTTTTTCTCTGGTTCACCCCAGGCTGAAAACTGGCTCTCTTTGACACTTTAGTTTTAAGCCTAACTCTCTCCTGGAGTATTTACATTTGAAGTCCCATCTCTTAATTGAGTAAAAGAACCTCTCTTAAAGGAATTGTTTAAATATCAGTAAGCAGAGAGGTTTGGAATTACTAGAGGGTAAAGGAATCCTTCCTAGAGAATCTCTAATTTCACAACCAACTGTGACTTTAAGAGGTCCAGCTTGTTCATATCTAGCCTAAGTACTCAGCATACTCAGCTCTCTAGGTTATGTTTTAAATTGACAAAAAAGGTACAGAGAGTCTGAGAAGGCAATAACAATCACCAAGCAAACTGTACATTCATCAAAAGTTAACTAAGGAATGCATCAGTGAAGACATTCATTCTAAATAAGCAGATATAATCCCTGATTTATATTCAATTATTGGTGATTAAGGTGAAGTAGCTTTTCTCATCAATTTATCTACTTAATTATTCAGTAGGGATGTGGACTTCAACCAATTTATGAACAATATCTTATTTCTCTTCATAATTGAGAGAAGCACCAGTAAAATAAGCAGAATTTCCATAAACTGATCAACTGAGATCACTAAAACGTTGATTGCTGTAAACAAAATAATAAAGGTAAACAAAATAATAAAGGTCAACAGAAAAATAGAAGTTTACCCAAACTTTCCAGATTCTGCAGCCAGACTGCCTGGTTTCAATTTAGGTTCTGCCACTTACTTGCCTCAATTCCTTATCTATAGACTTGAAATAATAATAGTACCAAAATCACGTGATTGCTGTGAGAATTAAGTTAGTATTTTAAAGTGTTTAGAACCATGCTAGGCACTCTGTAAGTGCTTGCTAAATAAAATACTATAATTTTATCTCTTTCCTGACTCTGATGGCAGTTACTTAGGTCTACAAAACGGCTCCATAAATCTGATGTATAATTCAAATTGGCATTGAATTTACACGTCTATATCCAGTTAACCTGCTGCCTTGAGCATGGTGCAAGTGAAGAAAATATTATTTTACTTCATTGTATGGTTGTAGGTGTCAACACTTCAAAAATGCATTTTCTCTTAAGGGAAACTGGACATTAGGGTATGAATGATTTATTGCTACTTGGTTATGTTACGTTTATACAATGAAGGAGGACACAGTTTTGCCTTCAAAGCCCCTAACACCTTTTTTCAATAGCTTTATTGAGGTATAATTCACATACTGTACAATTCACCCTGTCATCAATAAACAATACTAGTGTTTATTGAATGGCTATTACGTCCCAGGCAATAAACACAAATTGTTTCATTTAATCTTCATAAAAATCCCTTAAGGTAGGTATTATCATACTCAATTTTATGATTCAATTAAAGGGCAAGAACTTTGCAGCTAAAGGTTGAAGTGAGGTTTGAACTTACGTCCATGTAGCTCCAATATATGTTTTCCATATTCTGCAGCTTCCCTTCAGAAAATTACTTCGTTCTCTTTCAGAGAGTGACTGGAAAAAGGGGGAAAATGTGACTTTTAGAGGGTAGCCGTGGTTAGAGAAACTCTTAATCTTTTAACCTGTCAGGAGAAAAGCCAGAAATAGCAGTCACTGAAAGTTGTTTTAAAACTCTCAATTCAAGGGTGGCATGATAATGCAAAATAGTATTATTATGCAGAAATAAGCAATCATAATCATAATACTGATATACACAAATCATAATGCCAATATACACTACTTTCACTTGGATTCAGCACTTCCTACTAGCATAACTACACCTACCTTTATCGCATTCTCACCAAATGAGTTAGGGTTTAAAATGGGCAAACGAGAAATGATGTGGGGATTCAGGCCCATCTTTTAGACTTTTCACATCAATATGGTATGTTAAAATCAAACCCCTGGACATCATGCTCGGGAATACTTAAGTAATTTTGCCACAATTCATTTATTAAACAAATATTTAGGTGATTTTTACATGTCCATCAGTACTGTGCTAACCACCAGGTGTACAAAGGCTAAAACAAAAGATGAAGCCAGTTCCAGCTCTTAAGGAGTTTACATTTTAGTTCAGGCTGTCATAAGGAGAGGCAGTGAGTGTGCTATACTGTATAGCATGTGGGCTCTTGAACCAGCCTCTCCACTCACCTCTCCACCTGCTGTGTGACCTTGGCATTTGATTTTTAAGCGACTCGACTTTCTATTTTGTAACATAATCGTTGACTTCAAATTAAAGACATATTTAGTTTCATTTCAGGTGTACGGCACCATACGAAGATGGGGCTAAGAAAATGTTACTATCCTGTATAAACAAGAGGGTTTCTCGCACGTTTTCTTCCTTTAGTATCTGGCATTATTCAATACTGTCCATATTCTACTCCCTGTTCACCGATGAACTGGGACATGTTTTTCACTGCAGCTTAGTCGTCTGGGTGTGCCTGGGGAAGCGTCACAAAGAGCCTATAAAGGGTCCCCACCTACAACGGGAGTAAGAGCGCTGGAAGGAACCCAGGAAGGGCATGGAGGCCAAGCGTTCGGTTTCGGAGTGTTTTTTGTGTGTGCCCATATTCACCGAGCTTGGGTTCTCCTACTCGTAACGAAAAGCCCAGTCACTGAGCTGCTACATTTTCTGCCATATCTTAGCCGTCCCCACGCCCCCCCCCCCCACCGCCCCACCCTACCTCACCCTCAAGCGTGAGTGAATGCGCAAATAAGGGTTTTCAAGGCGTCAGTGGGAAAGAGGGAGGGGAAGGCAACGCCGAGGACGGGAGGACAGGGCGGTGGCATCCCTCTAGCGAGAGAGAGCCAGAGCCCTCTGCGGCGAGGAGAGCTAAAACCCGGCAGTCCCGGGCCAGAGGAGGCCAAGGCAAGATGCTGGACGGGCGGGGACCGATGGGGGGCAGCAGACCATGGCCGCGCACCCAGTGCGCCCCCGGGGCCTCCTCTTGTCCTGAGGAGCACCCCCGCTCCCGGTGTCTTTTGGTTTCGACCGGCCGACTGGGAGGGGCCGTGGGACGCCATTCCCATAATGCTCTGGGGCGTGCCGCCGCCGTCGCTGCCACCTCCCCTACCGCTAGTGGAAGAAGATGGCGGAAGGCGGAGCGGCGGATCTGGACACCCAGCGGTCTGACATCGCGACGCTGCTCAAAACCTCGCTCCGGAAAGGGGACACCTGGTAAGAGAAAGGGGTTGAGATGCCCGCGGTTGCCCGAGGATAGTGGAGAAGTGGGCGGGAGCCGCGAGCTGGTTCTTTCGCTAGTGACAGGTGCGGGCAGGTCCGGCGGCGGCCGCCGGGGCAGCGGGATTTTGGCTGCTTCTGAAATGTTGGGGCAAAGGTTGGACTCTGATGAGGGTCAGGGTTCTTGGCTTGCCAGGGCATGCTGAAAGGTATCCGGGGAGCGGCGGCGGCGGCGGTTCTGACTCGTGCGGTTCTCTTCGTCCTCCTTCCTTCCGTAGTGCCGCTCCCACCTCAGGCCTTCCCGAATGTTAGGTTATAGTGGTTTGGTTTGAGTCTTATATACGCCGTTTTGACAGGTCCCGGTGCCGCGGCTTATCACGATCTCACCGGCTTTACTTCTCTGTTCATTTCCTTTCCTAGAATTGTCGGCGTCCAAGTTCCCTTTTATTCTGATTATTGGTCTTCCGGGAGGCAGGCTGCAGGATGTTTGCGGTCTGTACTACACAGGTGGCATGTCAGGGCTCCACATAAGAGAAAGAAACCCTAGTTTCCAGTTCCTTGTCAAAGGAGGGAGAGGAGTAGGGAACCTTGGGCTTATGAGAGACCACGTGGTCTTGTGCTTTAGTGGTGGCTTGATAGAAGCCGGCAGCGTTTCTGTTAGACGTGCAGCCCTTCCCTTCTGTTTGAAAGATAATGTAGGCCTGCAAAAAGTAGATAAGTCCACTTGAGGCTTAACTAACTGCTAATATTCAAACTTGTAAAATACCAAAGGATATATACATTTAAAATACTGAAGGATGTATGTGGACATTTTCACACTAGTCGACCATATCAAGTGGCATCTACAATAACTTAAATATGTGAATATGTAACATAATTTAAAATTCCTTATTTTTTGGGAAGCATAATGTGCCTCTTCATTATAATAAAAAATATTTTCACTTTCCACTGTTACCATAACAGTAGTATATAATTCATAGAGTGTTTCAGTATGGCATAGTGAAAGGGGCAGTAAGATTTAGACCTGAGTTATGTCACAGTTTCACCACTCAACTTGCAGTATGGCTTTGAGGAGAGTTAATTTAAATCATTGCACCTCAGTATCTTCATGCTGTAAAATGGACAGTAATTTTATTATAAGGATTTTATCTTGATTCGTTTTAATATCTTAAGAATTTCATATTTATGAGATATTAAATTTTAGTTACCCTCTTATCTCTGCTCTTTACTCCTGACAAAAGGCTGTGATACTGGGATCATTTTCAGTTAAGCTAATAGGTGGCAGACTTAGGACCTTAATTTAACCTTGATCTAAGTCTTAGTCTCTTTTTTCTTTTTTGGTAGGCTATATACTATGTTTGTATGATAGAAATCCCTAAGGATGTAAATATATACTTGTTTCATTATATCAAAAAAATAGAATCTTCAAGTGACTTAATAATAGTTATTGTTGGCCTGGCAGGGTGGTTCAGGCCTGTAACCCCAGCACTTTGGGAGGCCGAGGAGGGAGGATCACTTGAACTCAGGAGTTCCAGACCAGCCTGGGCACCATGGCGAAACCCCGTCTCTACAAAAATACAAAAAAATTAGCTGGGCATGGTGGCACGCCTGTGGTCCCAGCTATTCAGGAGGCTGAAGTGGGAGGATTGCCTTAGCCTAGGAAGCGGAGGTTGCAGTGAGCCGAGATCCGGCCACTGCACTCCAGCCTGGGCAACGTGAGACTCCATCTCAAAAAAAGAAAAAAAAAGTTATTGTTTTTATTATAATGTTAGATGTTTATTACTGTGGGGAAATTGGACATTTCCTAGGACACCCATGTTTACCTTGGCTTGTGGTAATGACAAATAAGTCCCCGCTCGCTATTGTAAGTTAAAGAACATTTAAAAATTCTTAATTCACCCAACCTAGTACCACCTTATTTTAAAAAGTGAATTTCCTTAAAATAGAAATCTGTAAGTCTGTAAGTTAAAATATAAGTGTTATTGTCTCTCATTAATGTCACGTTTTTGTATATGGAGTAATTGGTAGCATTGACACTACAGGATGATAAGAGCAATATGTGCATTGTGGGCGTTTAACTTTATGAAGTTTGGTATTTTCAAATAAGTATATTTTTGCTTTTTTACAAAATTAATGTAAATTGTTTTATATATGTGCGTGTGTGTGTGCGTGTATAGCTGTATAGGTACAGTGTCTCACTATATTGCCCATGCTGATCTTGAACTCCTGGCTTCAAGTGATCCACCTCAGCCTTCCAAAATGCTAGTATTACAATTATGAACCATGACTAAATACAAGAGGCTCATAAATTTAAGTCATTTCAGTGCTTTTATTTTAAATAAAAGTAAACTGAGGACCACATATTTAGATAAAAGCAGATTGTGCAAGTTTATCCTCACGTTAATTTTCTCTTAAAGGAAAAAAACTGCAAGAGAAAGATGGTACTGGGAGTTGCAGAAACCAGTTTGGTTTATTTGTGAGCCAGTTTATTTGCAAATTAGCAAGTGAAACCTGTCCAAAAACAAAGTAGTATAGAGCAAAAATTTGATTCAGAGTTTTAAAGAGAATAATTTGATAAGTATAAATTTGATGATGAACTTACAAGTACAGAACTGGTGGTGATATGTAATAATTTAGTTTATGTTTTTGGAACTCACTAGAAAGTTGTTTTTCCTTTTAATATCTTTTTTTAATCTTTGAATCAGGTTATTTGAAATTTGCCCTGTGGAATATTGTCATGGCATATGTATGTAACTGTCTAGGAAAGACTGATTGGGCTGTTGAGAAAAAATGGTGGGTTTACCATAAGTTTATTCTTGAAAGTTTAATACACATGTCTGAAGTTATAGTCATATGCATCACAGTGAATAAATTTCACTTACTAGCTTTTGAGCACTTTGCAGATAATGACTGTCTCATGGTAACTCGGGTAACTAACTTCCATACCTAGGCAAGTATAAGGATTTATTTCATTCTGTGTAAGTACTACAGTTTCTCTTTATTTGTAAGCAGTGAATGATTTTTATCTAAAAACTCATTTTCTAGAGATGAAAATAAGTTACACAAGTGTGAGATGAAGAGAAACATACTTTGATATATTTAGTTCTAGACTTTATATTGAGAAGTAAATCAAAATTAATACAAGAGAGTAAAACCTTTTTAAAAAGCAAGAAGAAGGTAGCACTGATTTGTATAAGGAATAAAGCAGTCTCAAAATGATATTTGTTGATCTGTGTTTCAGTTTCAACAAGAGATCAGAAAAACACGAACAAAATTTAGAGTTTAGGAACTATAGGAAAGAGATAAATGAACTAGAATTGTATAGCTTAGGATGAATTAAAAACAATTTTCAGATACATGGTGGTTTCTTCTGATGAGACAAAAAGATAATTTGCTTAAGGTACATATGAGTATTTTAGGAACATATTTAAGGAATGGTAGTTAATGAGTTACAAAGAAAATTATGGGTTATAAAATACTCTCTTTGGAAAAAAATTTTTTGAAACAGAGTCTCACTGTGTCGCCCAGGCTAGAGTACAGTGAGTGGTCTCGGCTCACCGCAACCACCTCCAGGGTTCAAGTGATCCTCCCACCTCGGCCTCCCCAGTAGCTGGGCCTGCAGGCACATGCCACCACGCCCAGCTAATTGTTTATTTTTAGTAGAGACAGGGTTTCCCCATGTTACCCAGGTTGGTCTCGAACTCCTGGCCTCAAGTGATCCGCCTACCTTGGCCTCCCAGAGGGCCGGGATTACAGGTGTGAACCACCTGTAAAATTTCTGGCCTGGAAATTTTTAAAGAAATGGGCCTATTATGAGTAAATAAAACATAACCACAAATCATCCAAAGCACTGCTTCGTTTCCCCCATTTTTATTAAATGTTATTCATCTGCCAATCATTTTCAGTAATTTTTATGTGTGATCATATTAAGTGGTAATGTGTAGTTAACTTTTGCAGTTTAGCAAAACATTGCAGGCCATTTTTGTATAAACCCTAATAACTGTAGTAGGTAACTTTACAGAGTAAGTAATTTGTGTGTAAAGTCATTTAAAATCTCTATGACATTTTCATTTCAATAATTGCCAAAGAATCTGATCAGTGAAGTTTTAGACAAGAGACATTGATTTCAGTTTTTAGAGCTTTCTGTCCATTCCTACTTTTACTTAGAAATCTTTGAGGCTTAATTTTATTTGATCCCTTATGTTCGTGCAACTTTGAAACTAAAAGAAAATAACCTTATACTCACAAATCCCTTAATAATGAAAAGGAACACTATTACTCGACATGAATTTCAAAATATTTAGTGTATACTTAAAGAAATTTTTATATTACTATTACTTTTAAAATTAATTTTAGTAGTGCCAGGGTGTTTACGACCAGAGTAGGGTATATACTACATCATTTATAGGAAATGAAACTAAAAGGAAAAACTTTTTCAGTCTTGGTAAATTGGTGAAAACAAGGACAGAGATAGTGACCTTAAGGCATGTTTCACATCTTAGATGCTTAAACATCTAGGAAAGCAACTTTTCTTAATTTAAGCCTTTTTCGTAAGTTTTTAAATGACTTCTGTTAGTGAGTCCAGGGTTAATGTACCCTAATAGTCCAGGAAGGTCCAGAGCTAGTCAGTGATTTCATTTATCTGTTTTGTGAAATTAAGGCTTTTTTTTCTAAATTATACCATTTTCCTGTTAGCACATATAAGGCATTAAATGACCTTTTTGCAAAATGGTTTTGTGACAGTTAACAATTTTGCTTCTACAAAAGTGTAACAAGATAAAATTAGTTTGTCAGGCCATGACCTGTAATATTACATTTAAAAACACTATGTGCCAGGTACTGTTATAAATGCATATTGACTTATTTACTCATCACCATATTACCACAATTCTGGGAATCGGTGTTATTCACATTTGACAAAATAGGAATCATAGGCTCAAAAAGGTTTTCACATAGTGGTATAGCTGGAATTTGAACCCAAGTAGTTTAGGTCTTTGGTTTGTGCCCTTAAAGCACTGTACCACATTGCCTCTGATTTTATTTTAAAAAATTTTTTTTAGAGACGGAGTCTCGCTTCGTCACCCAGGGTGGAGTGTAGTGGCATAGTCATAGCTCACTGTAGCTTCAAACTCCTTGGCGCAAGCAATTTTCCTGCCTCAGCCTCTGAAATAGCTGGAACTACAGGTGTGCGCCACCACACCCGGCTAATTTTTAAAGTTTTTGTGGAGATGGGATCTTACTGTGTTGCCTAGACTGGTTTGAAACTCCTGACCTCAAATGATCCTCTGACTTCAGCCTCGCAAGTATTAATAGCTGGGATTACAGGTGTGAACCCCTATGCCCAGCCTCTGTCTCTTATTTTAAAGATTAATTTTTTAAAAAGTAGATTCACTTTAAAAAGAAAAGAACCTATTTTTCTTTTTAGAGGAAGTCTATTTTATATTTAGTAGCAGAATTCTACCATTTGCCTCTTGTGACTGTTCAGTTTAGATATGATAGAACATGTAGGAAATCTTAACACCTTGCTTCTGGATATTAAAACATGCTTAAAGATTGATAGGTGAATAATTGAATGTACAGAGCAAATGTCATTTTGATCCACAAGTACATTCAGACAAAAAAATCTGAGGTCATTTACTATTGAGCTTTTGAATTTTAATTGTCTATCAATAATCATAAGCTCTTATTAGAGATGATATGGCCCCTTCACATATAGTTTTACAGAAATAACCCATGAAGCATATAGTAAGATCTTGTAGGCTATTTTGTTTCGGTACTTGGTCCATGTTTTAAAAGTATGGTATTGGTTTACTGTAAGCCACAAATACATAAGGCTTTCTTCTTGGACTTAAATCAATATGAACCACTCAGCACAGAAAATGCAAACATGAATGCATTATTATGTTCACCAACTGATTTTTTCCCTAGAGATAACTCTTAAAGAATTTTTGAAGTGAAAGAACATTTAAATTAAGATAGTGGAAGATACAATGATAATAAAACAGTCAATTTTGCTATCTTAGTCTTGAATTTATCTTATGATGTGCGTTTAGAGTGATTCTTCTTTTTTTCACTGAAAATCACTTCATTAATAAGTCATGATTATTGACAAAAGTAAATTGAAACCATTGGGCATATTGGTAGGGAAATAAGGGGAAGGTAGAGAACAACTGATAAAGGTTGATTATGTGCATTATGAGATTTGATCCTCAAAAGAAGGACCAAAATATATATATTTGTATGACTTATAGATGAGGAATCTGAGAGAAATTAATTGGCTTGCTCATAGTTTACTACCAGCGGACATTTATTAAATGCTTAGTCTGTCGCAGCCACTATTTTAAATGCTTTACACTTACACAGCCTTTAAAGTACATGCTCTTATTACACTTCATTTTATCTTTGATGATTTCAGAGCTGGTTTAAATACCTGGTTTATAAAGATTTAAAGTACTAGATACTATCTAATACTAAGAATAGATCCTTAGTATTAAAAATGGTTTTATGCTGTCACTACTCGAATGTAATTCAAACAATATTTCATTAAACCATGGGAATTTCTCTTTTTTCTTAGTCCTTGTATAGAATTTTTCAACGATTACCAAATACTTCTTTTCTTCCCTGAGTAATGTCAGTCTAGTTTGTTTCTTTTAATTTCCTCACTTACCACTATAATTCACATTCTGTGTCTCATGTTCATTCCTCTGAAGCCACTTCCCCAGACTCGTTCTCCCATTTATCCTTTAAACAGGGGAATGTAGATCCTTTAGATTTTATCACCCAGTTTACACAAAAGTCACTATTCAAGAAATCTAGCATAAGCCTAGTAAGTAGCCTCAGTTTTGGATACAGATTAAAATTATTTGAGGGAAGGGTCAAAAATGGCTCCTTACAAAGAAGGAAATAAGTTCCAATTATAATATAAAACAGAAAACCCCTGTAGGATTAACCTGCATTTGATTATGTCTAGACTGCCTTTACTACTTCCATCACTAAGATTCTACATGGTTTCCTTATAGCTCTCCAAAAAGAAAAGAGTAATGACGCCTTTTTTTCCTCCAAGGAATGGAGAACTAAGAATGCTAACTGTCCCTTCCATTCTCCCTTTAGTTTTGAGAAGACCCAGATATTAGCGTGGTAATTCCCCACCATAAGAGAAAATCATTTAGCAGAAGTACCAGTAGCAAGGACTTCTTTGTGAAAGAAGTCAAAGATCTCACAAAGAAGTTCAAGGGCGGCTCTGAGGCCAGGGTATTCTAAGTTTAGAGCCAGTTAAATCAAGACCTGAGAACATTTAGAGACAAAGTTACTTAACTGAAAAGAGCATCAAGTTCCTTGTTCCAGGTAGAAAACACCTGGTAATCTGGATTGATTTCTGTTATTTACCCATATGTTTTTACAGCTTAACAAAGTTTAACAGTTTAGTCAAGAGATTTGCCTTTGATAAAAAGATGGGAAATTTATATTCATATATTTGAATGGATTTCAAGCTGAAGAACTTTTTAATTCTCAGGAGAGATGTAGCTAAGTATTTATATGTACCACATAGTTGTGGCTATGGTTTACAATAACTTATTACTCATTTACTGTGTTAAGAGCATTTTAAAAGTTCTCTAGATACAGGTTCCATATATAATGTAATATATTTATTCCAAATATATTACATATATGAAATACATGGTAGTATTCTCATTTTACCAGTACAGAAACTGAGATAGTTAAATGTATATGGTCATAACACTTAGTAAGTGGTAGAGCAGGAGGTCTAACTTAAAGCTTGCATTTTAAATTCTAACTGTACTGCCTGCCTGTGTGTGATAGAGCCATACCCAGATTATGGAAGCAACTTTTTGAAAGACAAATATTGAAAGTATTAAAATCAAGAAATGACAGCTTTGTAATACTTGTTAAACACATTTTCATTTGTTATTAATATCAAGAGCCTCTAGAATTTTGTGAGTCTTCTTGTTTCAGCCTTGTAGTCTCAGCAGTCTCATTTCTAATTAACATATCTCTGTTTTGATACAGATAGTGTCTCCCATTTCCTGCAAATTATTTGCTTTTTCCTGCTTTTGGGGCCTTTAAGCCCCATTTCTGTTGTTTCAGATACTTCTTAAAAATTACTGACTTTCATTTCAAAATCTAGTTCAAAGTCAGTCTCTAAAACCACCTCTAATCTCATCCAAATTTGTGGCCCCTCCATTCTTTGCTTTTAAAATATATATGTATATATAAAACAGCTTTATTGTGATGCTATTCACATACCTTACAATTTGCCCACTTAAAGTGGACAGTTCACTGGGTTTTAGTATACTCAAAAGAGTTGTGCAGCCATGACCATAATCAATTTTGGAATCCAAAAAGGAACCTCATACCCATTAATAGTCACCTCCCATTTCTCTCCCAAACTCCTCTGTTCTAGGCAGCTACTAATCTATTTTCTGTGTTTATATATTTGCCTATTCTGGATATTTTATATAAATGGAATCGTATAGTATGTGCGATTTTTGCATCTTCTTTTACTTAGCATACATGTTTTCTAGGTTCATGCATGTTATAGCATATATCAATATTTATTTTTGCTGCTGAATGATACAGTCATGAGTCACTTAATGACAAGGATAACATCTGAGAAATGTATGGTTAGGCAATTTTGTCGTTGTGTGAACATCTTAAGGGGGTACTTACACAAATCTAGATGGTGTTGCCTACTACATACCTAGGATGTATTGCCTATTGCTCCTAGGCAAAAAAAAAAACCTGTACAACATGTTACTGTAGTGCATACTGTAGTCAATTCTAATACAATGGTAAGTATATATATGTGTGTGTGTATAAATATATATATGTGTGTGTGTGTATATATATATATCTAAACATAGAAAAGGTAGAGTAAAAATACAATATTATGATCTTTTTTGTTTTTAGAGACAGGGTCTGGCTCTGTCACCCAGACTGAAATGCAGTAGCCCAATATTGGCTCACATTACCCTTGACCTCCTGGGCTCAAGCAATTCCACTGCCTCATCCTCCCAATTAGCTAGGACTACAGGCAAGCACCACTGTGTCTATTTTTTATTTTTATTTTTTTGTAGAAATGAGGATCTTGCTGTGTTGCCCAGGCTGGTCTTGAACTCCTGGCCTCAAGCACTCCTCCCACCTTAGTCTTCCAAAGTGTTGGGATTATAGGCATGAGCCACTGTGTCTAGCCAGACATAATGTGTCTGTTATTGACCTAAATGTTGTTATGTGGTATGTGACCATATTCCATTGTATAGATATAACACATTTGATATATCCATTTATCAATTGATAGACATTTGAATTTCCAATTTTTGCCTATTTTGAATAATCCTGCTATGAACATCCATTGCAAGTTTTCATTTCTCATGAATATACCTGTAAGTGGAATTGCTAGGTCCCTGTTTAACTTTTTAAGGAACTGCTAGACTGTTTTTCTAAATGGCCGTAATTTTACATTGCCACCAGCAGTGTATGAGGGTTCCAGTTTTTTCACCTCGTCAGCACTTATGTTCTTTTTTTTAATATATAGCCATCTTAGTGGATGTGAAGTAGTATCTCATTGTAGTTTTGATTTGCATTTTCTTGATAGGTAATGATGTTGAGTATCTTTTCACCTGCTTATTGGCCATTTGTATGTCTTTTGGATGTCTGTCCAGATTCTTTGCCCATTTAAAAAATTTGGTTATTTTGTCTTTTTATTATTGCATTGTAAAAGTTCTCTAGATACAGATTCCTTATTAAATAGTTAATTTACAAATTTTTCTCCCATTCTGTGGATTTTCTTTTTACTTTCTTGGTAGTGTCCACTGAAACATAGAAGTTTTTATTTTATTGAAATTCAATTTGCCTGTTTTTTCCTTTGTCACTTTTGCTTTTGGTATCATGTCTAAGAAGGCTTGGCTTAACTCAAGGTCATGAGGATTTACTCATATATTTTCTTTTCCAAGTTTTATAGTTTTAGCTCTTACATTTAAGTCTGTAATTCAGTCGAGTTAATTTTTTGTGTATATGGTCAGGGGAGGAGTTCAATTTCATTCTTTTGCATGTGGTTATCCAGTTGTCTCAAAACTATTTGTCAAAAAGATCATTCTTTTCCCTGTGCAATTATCTTGGTACCCTGCTTGAAAATCAATTGACTGTAAAAGTGAGGGTTTATTTCTAGATTCTATATTTGATTGACATATATGTGTATCTTTATACCAGTACCAGATTATAACTGTGTAGACAGTTTTAAAATCTGGAACTGTGTCCTCCAACAACTTTTCAAGTTTGTTTTGGCCCTCTTCTCTTATTAGTTTACACTATGTTGAAATGTTGTTTTGTAAATATTCTTAAATATGTGTTTGTATTTCATTACTCCATATAAATGACACACTCATCTTTTTGCAGCCTGTCTTCTTACCTTCTCTCATTCGAAATCTACCCCATCTCTTTATTTCTTAGAGGTATCTGGTATAGTAGTGTTTGCAGTGAATGTTTTGTGTCATTTAACCCATGGATCTCTCTTCCACTCCTAATCTCATGCCCCAAAAGCACAAACAATGCGCTGTCTTAAGAACATAGATAAGTGTGCTAATTATCAAAAACACATTTACAGTACCTGGAAAATGTAAGACAACACCCTCAGCAGATGAAAATGACCTGGCATCCTAAAAGGAGGCTAAACTCACATTAATCCTTCAAATGAAAAAATCGTCACATCATACCCTTTAAATAATGCTTTAAAACATTCAAAATTATTTATGAATAATTATTTATGAATCTTTGTGGAAATGCAGTTATGTAAGAAAAGTATAAAAATATTCATGGAATGATAAATGCTAAATCAGAGTAAGGGTATTCCAAGAGAGGGGCCCACAAGGGGCTATATTAATATTTATGATAATTTTCTTTAGGTGCTTGTTTTGATGGTATGTATATAGATGCTCGTTATTATTCGAAGTTTAATGTATGCCTGCATATGATACAAAATACTTTTAAAAAGCAAAGTTGATTGTAAGAGCTTTTTATTTTGAGGAAGTCCCAATTTTTCTTAGTTTTTTCTGTTTATTATTTTTATATTGTTAATACCAAACCTAATTCTCCTGGTGTAGAAAAGTTACACAGAGCTGAGAGAATTTATGTAGAGTCAAGCATTATTAATTATCATTTCCTTCTTGCTTCATATATGCTTATCACGCTTATATGTCACATATGGTTACAAGATATCTTTAGTATGGAGAGACATACACATTTAAGATATTAATGGTCATGTATGTGTATTCTGGATGAATAGTTTAAAAATAATCTTACTTGGCCTCCTTGAGTTTCTTATTTGTCTTAGTTCAGATCTAAAAAGAGATCATAAAAATTATTTATTGCTAGGTGATGGATTTAATGTGCAGAGAAGAAAATAGGTTAGAAGTGCATGGAATCTAAAAATTAAGCTATAAAGAGATGGTAAACTATTCCATTGGTTTATTTGAGTGAATTTCATAGTTTAATTTGTGTAAGTTTTACTGAAACCATGAAATTCTGAGTCTTAGTTTGTGGTACTTAAAAAAAAAGTCAGTGAAATATCTGATTTATAATAATTTAAAATACTAGATGCTGCCAGTATCTCCTTAGTGTTGAAAATTGTTTTATGCTATCACTACTCAATTATAATTTAAGCATTTTGTTAAATAAGAGAATTAGTCATAAGAGTGAATTAGTATCCAGAATTGTTTATGCCATTCTGCACAAGATGATTATAAATATTTTTCTGAGATTAAGGGTGCTACATTGGATTAGGCTGAGATTTTTGTGTATTTTTTTACTTATAAAAGGACTGCCTATGCCTACTCTGTAAAGAGGCAGATAGGATTTCAAAAAATAAACAAGGTTATATTTATTTTAATATTAGGCAATTAAGCAGGAACATTTATCTGAAAATTGTCAGCATAGACATGTACAAATCAATAACAACAAAAAAACTGCTTTCCTACCTCTCTGGTTTCCTAAATCCTGCTGTTGGAATTTCCACATATTCCTTTTATACTCTGTTGTATCTGGAACTATTTCTTAATCATTTGTTGGTCCTTGTATATCTTTCTTAAATTTGCATCTAGTGTAAAAGCACCAAACAACTTTTGATATTCTCTTTCTCCCTGCCAACTCCAAAACCTTTTACATTCATATAGTAGCTTTACTGCATTTGAACAGTGTCTTAAAATTGACTCTGAAGCCCCAGTTTCTCCAGAGCCATTGAAAATTATTCTATCCACACCATAATACAAATTATTTATCATAATGCCTTCAGAATATTTAGCACCATACAATTTAGATCATTTTGAGGTATTCATGTTAATATAACTTTATGTAAGTTTTTGACTTAGTATTTCACATGTATTTGATCGTTCCAGTAATCTTGTGAGGTAGTCCCAGTGGTCTTCGTGAAGTGTAAATCAAATCATATCTCTTTACAGTTAAAAATCTTTCAGTGGTTTTCAGATTACTTGAGATGAAATCCTTGTCATTGCATTAAAGGCACTATTTAGTTCGGTCTCAGTCTAACTCTTTAGTCTCATCTACCATTTCTCCCCCACCTTGTCATAAACTCCAACTTTATTTAGTCATTCCTTCAGCACTCAAAATTCCCAAAGTCCTTCTGGCCTTAGCATGTCATCCTCATTCAGTTTACATACTTTTTCTTACCACTTTTCTTGGAGTAACTCTTATTCAGAGGCTAAAACATTTTTTCAGAGAGATTTTCATTTATTCTATATAGGGCCCTCATTATATGCTTTCATAGCTCCCTGTACTTTTACTTCACAGCACTTAACAATATTTTATTATGTACCTTGATTGCTTACTTTTCCTCTCTCCTCCACTGGACTCTTGAACAAAGGGACCTTGGCTGTTTTGCCAACCACTTTATTCATATGAAGTATTTTTTGAATGAATGAATTCCCATTTCTAAGATGGACAGTCGAAGGGTTTTATTGCTGAGTAACTTTTCTAAGACTTCACAGCAAGTAGTGTCAAAAAGAGAAGTTTGGTGTGGTGCTTTTTCTATAGTAAATTTAGAATTTATATCTACTCAAGTCTAATTTCAGGAGATAAGAATATATATAAACAAAAATAATCATGAAAACAAATTGAGATTGGTATGACAAATTCATCCACAGTTTAGTGTTTGCTACATTTCTAGGAAACGTCTTCAGAGAATGGTAGTGTTTTTGTGTGTGTGTGATCTTTATTGATGTGAAAACATGAATCTCGTATAGGCATGCGTGTGAACATTTGGGCTCTTTTTCTACTAAGTTTCTGATAGTCAAAGCTCTAACCCTAAAGATACCCATTTTGAAAATACTTATTTTCTCAATAAGTAAAATGGATTGTTAGAAACTGTGGGAATTTATCTTCTAAATAAGCCTTCCACTTCTATTTATAGCTTGGTGATAATGTTATCATATCCTCTGCTATCTCACTTTTAAAAGTGAACTTATTGTTTCATAAAGAGGGAGTGTGGTATATGATTTTACTAGGCATCTGTTACATTTCTAGGTCTTTGTTAAATAAATGGAATTTAAAGTTTGGTGTAATGAAAAGAACACTGAACTTTAGAGTCTGAAAACTAGAGTGCGGGACTTTGTGTACCCACCGAGTAGTGTTACATGACCTTAATAAGTTATATAACCTCTCTGAGTTTTGGCTTTTCCTTCTGTTAAAAAGGAGACTGGGCACAGTGGTTCACACCTGTAATCCCAACACTTTGAGAGGCCCTGGCAGGAGGATCACTTGAGGCGAGCAGTTCAAAACCAGCCTGGGGAACACAGGATTTCAAAAAATAAACAAGGTTATATTTATTTTAATATTAGGCAATTAAGCAGGAACATTTATCTGAAAATTGTCGGCATAAACATGTACAAATCAGCAACAAAAAAAAAACTGTGCATTTACTACCTCTCTGGTTTCCTCAAATTAGACCTGTCTCTACAAAAAATTTTTAAAAATTAACCGGGTGTGGTGGTGCTGTCTGTCGTCCCAGCTACTTGGAAGGCTGAGGCAAGAGAATCACTTGAGCTCAGGTGTTTGAGGTTACAGTGAGCTATGATCACAACACTGCATTCCAGCCTGTGCAAGAGTAAGACCATCTCAAACAAACAAACAGATAAATAAATGAAGATAAATAAAAGGTTGCTCTACCCTGTCTCAAAGGAAGGAGGGAAGGGAGGGAAGAAAAAGGTTGCTCTACCATCAACTAATATAAAAACACTTTGTACGAAAACCTTATATAAACATTAAACATTTATATTATGCAGATACTAAGATTTTAAACAGAAGTGAGATGATCACGTTTGTGGTTTTAAAATGTTTGGCAGCAGAGTGGAGGACAGCTTGGAAGCAAGCAAAACTTAAAGTAGTTGGACAAATCAAGCAGCTATCATAGTAATCTATGCCACTAAAAATAGTGTGGAAGGAGAGCTGCAGAACTAAAGTACTTTTCTGAGGATGAAGAGGCGAGGGGCAGACTCTTAGAAATATTCTGGAGGTGCTTGGTTAATGGATGTTATGGAGCGGGGAATATAGGTTAATATTCTGGTTTGTGGCTTGGGAAATTAAATTACTGATGAAGTCACTTATTAAAGTAATAGTAGAGAATGGGTAAATGTAGAGAGAGAGGATTGACTCAAGGTTGAGATGTCTGGAAAATCCAAGTTGACATGGACTAATAGGAATTGGAAATACAATTCAAGAACTTGAGGACTAGCTCTGAGATGCAGATTTTGGAATTATTGATATGAATTATAGGAGAATATAAACAGTGAAAGAAGAAATCAAAGAGCAGCGCTACGTAATACATTTAAGCAAAAGAGAAGGTTGTAAAAAAAATTGGGAGGAGTATCACCCCCCACCCAAAAAAAAAGAATTACAGAGGCTAATTTTTAGAGGGATTAATAGATATATAAAATTATGAATCCATTGGATTTGTTAAGGTGGTCATTGGTGATTTGTGAGGGCCCATTAGACTAGGAAGACCTGTAAGTGAAAGTTGAGGAAATGGAAACTTGAGAAGCTTGACTGTAAGGACAAGTCATAAAATGAGAATAGATGAGAAAATACGAGAGTTGAGAGGTGGTACGGGGGGAGAGGAGAAAAAGACTTAGTCCCTGTTGAAATGCTGAGTAGGAAAAGGTCTCCAAGGAAGCAGAAGGAAATTAGATCCACAGCATAGGAGCAAAAATTATTGGCCTGGGATTTGAGGAAGATTACTTCCTCTACTGATATGTAAGGGAATCAGGTCAGATTCAGGTGTGATGCAGTAGAGTTGGACAGGCTTCTAACTGCTTTGTAAGGTAGGTAGCAAGGTTGTTCAACCTAATGGGTTAGAGACTAGGTAAGACTGGCAAAGGTTTGAAATAATTATTGAGGATATAGAAGGGTATGCTATGGACATGGTGGAAGATTACAGGTCATCTTTGAAGGACTTGAGAGATTGAAAACCATAGGTCTTCAGTCTCTATATCATTTTCTTTAGTAACTTTGAACCCAGATAATATTAACATTATGATAAAAATAATTTCAGATTGATGTATGTAAGAATCGTGTGTAATGACCAGGTATGAGGCACCCTCATAAAATTCCTTGTAATCCTCTGAAACAGGAAGATTATAGTGATTAAGCCATAGATCTTTTAGATTATACATTGGTACATTTACTTCATAACTTCTTTACAGGAACACAGTCAAATGTCTTAGTATTCAGAAATATTTCACCTTTGGTTTCATTTATAAAGCATTGACTCCTTTGTATAAGAAATTTAGCCTGTTCATCACAAAACAATTTAATTACTACTCTGGGCTGCTCAAGATGGTTTGTACATTAGTATTTAGATGAATTTTAGATGGTTGCAGGTCTGTAGTTAATATAATATTTGGTACCAAAATTTGATCAGCTTCAAATCAGTAAATATGTCAGTTTTGGAACTGTTTGTTTTGCTTATATTATCTTCCAAGATATAAAGGGTAATAAGCTGTCCTTTATGTGCTTTTCCTTTTATATGAGATATCACTTATATAAAATCATATATAAAATCATATATGAGATAACACTCATTATTTTTCTGGCTTATTCACTGGTTGCTCTAGTTACCAAAAGGAAGTATTTTCTCAGGAATGAATACACTACCGTATATCAGAATCACATTTTGATAAATTTAGAAATGATTGCAAATGAATTGTGCTTTTCCAAAGAAAATTCTTCAAGACTTACGTAAATTTTTAATTAAAATCTAATGCAAGTTCACCTGTTTAGAAAAAGTACAACTATAAAAAATACAAAAGATCATATAAAGTTATGAATTTTTTCAGAAATAAAAAGTAATGAATAAAAACTGTGCCTTTTATGCATTTTGCTGTGTATATTTTGTCCCAATTTTTAAATGTGTTTATAATTAGTTTTCTTATTTTTATGCATAAAATTTCCATTGTTGACTGTCACTGAACACTATCACTTTTGCTAGCCTCAACATTATTCTTAGTCTATTTGACTGTACTTCATTCTGTGTGCATATATGTGAAGATGTATCTATACATAACTTCTGTATTAAACAAAAGACGTTTACTCTTGCTGTTAAAACTTTCTGGCAGATTTTGGATAACGCTCCTTGCACCACTTGACAATAACTCACAAGCTGCAACTCTTCTGAATTCCGCTTCCACAAGCAGACAATCTTTTTTAAGATAAAATGTCATGTTTATTATGGTATTTATATATTTCCTAACCATTTAGCACATGTAAAGCTGTGCTACTGTTTTTATTATCTTCTTTAAAACATGTCACTGACAGTGCTTCAGCAAGAGAAGGAAGGGGATGGTATTAGGGAAGCATGCAAACCTGTACAGCATGTTACCATACTGAATAGTGTAGGCAGTTTTAATATAATGTTAAGTATTTGTGTTTCTAAATATAGAAAAAGAACAGTAAAAATGGCATATAAAAGATTTTTTTAAATGGTACACTTACTTAGAACACTTACCATGAATGGAGTTTGCAGGGCTGGACATTGCTCTGGGTGAGTCAGTGAGTTAGTGGAGAGTGAATGTGAAGGCCTAGGGCAGGGTTGTCCCATCTTTTGGCTTCCCTGGGCCAAATCAGAAGAAGAATTATTGTCTTGGACCACACGTAAAATACACTAACGCTAAAAATAGATGATGAGCGAAAAAAAAAATCGCAAAAAAAAATCTCATAATGTTTTAAGAAAGTTTACGAATTTTTATTGGGCTGCATTCAAAGGTGTCAGGTTGGACAAGCTTGGCCTAGTGCATTAATGTACACTGCTGTAATCTTTATAAACACCATACACTTAGGCTACACTAAGTTAATTTAAAAATATTTTCTTCAATAATAAAATTAACCTTAGCTTACTGTAACATTTTTACGTTATAAACCTTAAAAATGTTTTAAATGTTTTTGACTCGTTTGTTATAACACTTGGTTTAAAACACCAGTACATTATACAGCTGTACAAAAATATTTTCTTCATATCCTTATTCTATAAGCTTTTTTCTATTTCTAAATTTTTTCTAATTAAAAAGTTTTTTTGCTGTAAACTAAGAGACAAACACACATTAACCTAGGCCTGCACAGTCAGGGTGATCAGTATCACTGTCTTCTGCCTCCATATCTTGTCCCATTGGAAGGTCTTCATGGGCAGTAATATTCAAGGAGCTGTCATCTCCTGTGATATCAATGCCTTCATCTGGAATACTTCCTGAAGGACCTGCCTGAGGCTGTTTTACAGCTAACTTTTTTTTATATATAAATAGAAGGAGTACACTCTAAAATAACGATTATAGTAACAAAGTATAGTAAATACATAAACTCATAACAGTTGTTTATTATTGTCAAGTATTATATGCTGTACATAATTATATGTGCTATACTGTTGTAAGATTGGCAGCACAGTAGGTCTGTTTACCCCAGCATCACCATAAACATGTGAGTAATGAGTTATGCTACAACATCACAATGGCTACATCATTAAGCAAAAGGGCTTTTTTAGGTACATTATGGTGTATGGGACCACCATCATATATGTAGTTTGTCATTGGCAAGAAAGTCATTATGCAGTGTATGACTGTATACAGATGGTCCTCAACTTAATGATGGAGTTACAGCCTGCTAAACTCATTAGAAGTTGAAAATATTGTAAGTAAAAAAATCCATTTAATATGCCTAACATACCATACAATATAGGTTAGACTAGCCTACCTTAAACATGCTTAGAACACTTAAATTAATCTACAGTTGGGCAAAACCAGCTAACACAAAATCTGTTTTATAATAAAGCATTGACTACTGTACTGAAAATGAAAAACAGAATCATCTTATGGATATTAGAAATATGGTTTCTGCTGAATGCTTATCAGTTTCACACCATTATAAAGTCCAAAAATCTTAAGTCACACCATAAGTTGAACTGTCTATATCAACTTTTTTCATTGTAGTAAGAATACTTAACATGAGCTCTGCCCTCTTAATTTTTTTCTGTACAATATAGTATTGTTAACTATAGGCACAATATTGTACAGTAGACTTACTCATTTTGCATAACTGAAACTTTATACCCACTGAATATCATCACCTCCTTATTTCTTCCTTTCCCCAGCCCCTGGCAGTCACCATTTTACTCTGTTTCTATGACTATGATGTTTTAGATACCTCATAAGTGGAATCATGCAGGATTTGTCTTTCTGTGACTCATTTACTTCATTTAGCATAGTGACCTTCAGGTTCATCCATGTTGCTGCATATGGCAGGATTTTCTTTTTTCAGGCTGAATAGTACTCCATTTTTCTTTGTTCTTTCATCCATCAAAAGACATTAAGGTTGTTTCCGCATCTTGGCTATTGTGAATAATGCTGCAGTAAACATGATAGTGCATATATCTTCAGGACTCTGATTTTAATCCTTTTGGATATGTACCCAAAAGTAGGATTGCTGGATCATATGGTCATTCTATTTTTAATTTTTTGAGGAACCTTCATACCATTTTCCATAGCCAGTGCACCATATTATATAGTCTACAAGAGTTCCGATTTCTCCACATCCTCACCAACAGTTACCTTTTGTTTTTTTTCAATAATAGCCATCCTGACACGTGTGAGGTGATATCTCATTGTGGTTTTGATTTGCCTAATTAAGTGTTGTAACACCTTGAAATTTTCAAAAACAAGCATTAGAAAAGAACCGACTGCATGTATAATAAGATAGAGCTGTAATTGATTTTTTCCTTTATGCATGATCTGTTGTGCCAGTACCTTTTATAGAATAGTCCATCTTTGCCTATTTGTTTGTAATGATGCTTTTGACATATGTCTTCATATATATGTGAGTCTGGCTCTTATTTCTTTCCACTGTTTTCATTGGTCTTTTTACTTCTCTCTATGCCAATATCACATTTTCTTAATCACAGCTTTGACACTTTGTAACCTTGGGCAAGTTAATTTCTGTGTGCATGTATACTCCATCTGAAATTAAGATAATAGTACCTACTTCATTGGGTAAATGAAAATATATGAATGTGCTTAGAAGTATGCACATGGCTCAAGAGTAAAACTCAAATATTAGTGATTTTGTTATTAAACTTAAAGGTAATAATTAACCTTAATATGTTAACAGTAATTAATTTAATAATAAATTAAGCTTTATAAAGAGGCTTAGTAATGAGGAAACTGAGATTTCCACCTTGTTTTTCTTCCAGACTTTCTGGGGAAGTGGGGAGAGGGTTATGGAGGGATTCCCTGAAGCAGTGACATTTAGGCAGATATGTGAAAGATTATAGTTGTTAACTATGTGTCTTAGCCCCTTCAGGCTGCTATAACAAAGTACCTGTAAGTGGCTTAAAAACAGCAAATTTATTTGTCACTGTTCTGGAGGCTGGGAAGTCCAAGATGACTAGGTACTGGCAGATTCTGTGTCTGGTGAGGAGGACACAGCATACTTTCTGGTTCATAGATGGAACCTTCTAGCTATAGTGGAAGGGATGAGGTGTCTCTCTGGGAGCCTCTTTTATAAAGGCATAAATTCCATTCATGAGGACTCTGCCCTTATGATCTAATCACCTCCTAATTCCCTATCCTTGGGGGTTAGGATTTTAACATTAATTCTGGGGGAGGAGACACACGCATTCAGACCATAGCTCTACATGTTGAAAAGAATAAGGGAATTTTCTAGGTAGAAGGGGTTATGAGGCAGAAAATGGTGTGTCAAGGAAATGAAAGAAGGCTCTTGCAGCTGGATCTGGGCACAAAGAAAAATGGTACCAGCTGAGTCTAAAGAGGTAGCTAGGGATTAGATCATGCAAGACCTTTTAGACAATGTTAAGCATTTTAGACTTCATCCTACATAGTTATAACTATTTGTATTGGTTGATATCCTAATGACTTTAAGTCGATAAAAGAAACTCAAAGTGAAAATTGGGCTTATCTGGACCCTAATAGTATATAAGGATTAAGAATACCATTGAGAATATATAAATTCAGGTCTTTGTTCATTGTTTGTAGTCTTTGTAATCTGTTGATTCTGTTCTAGTATTTTATCAGTTCAGATTGAACATTGGGATTTTTGGCAGATTTCATAGATGTAGAAGTATAGTTTTTACAGTGCAACAGATCTATATAAATGTATTGAAATAAAATCTTTTCATTTATTTGTCTGTGTCATCTAATCTTAGCTTTCTTAGTCTTCTTTCTTGTTTACGTCTTCTAATCTCATCTTTCTAATATATACCTAACAACACTATACATTGTTTCTGGAATAGATTCTCCTATTTTTCTTTTTCTGTTTGCTTTTTGAGACAGAATCTTGCTCTATTGCCCAGGCTGGAGTGCAGTGGCATGCTCTCAACTCAGTGCAACCTCCGCCTCCTGGGTTCAAGCAATTCTTGTGCCTCAGCCTCCTGAGTAGCTGGGGTTACAAAAGTATGCGCCACCACACTTGACTAATTTTTGTATTTTTAGTAGAGACGGGGTTTCAACATGTGGGCCAGGCTGGTCTCGAACTCCTGGCCTCAAGTGATCCAGCTATCTTGGCCTCCCACAGTGCTGGGATTACAGGAGTGAGCCACAGCACCTGGCCAGATTCTCCTATTTTTCTACTTTCCTGATGTTTCATTACCATAAAATTGTGTAGATAGCCCTAAGAGAAATATGATGCCCTTTTTCAGTTGAAGATAGTATTGAAAGCAATTAAATATCTTCAAATGGGAAAGTCTCCTATCATAATAGTATCATTGTACAGAAAGAAGTCACTACAAGATCTAGGAAAGATAGTTGATACAGAAACGTATGACAATAGATAGATAGTTGATATAGAAATGTATGACATTATAGAAGGTTTACCAAGTACATGCTTTTAGTACCGTAGTCCCTTTTTATCTGCAGAGTATAAGTTCCAAGACCCTCAGTGGATGCCTGAACCTGCAAATAGTACCAAACCTTATATACACTGCTTTTTCCTATGCTTAGATATAATAAAGTTTAATTTATAGGCCAGGCACACTGGCTAATGTCTGTAATCCCAGCACTTTCGGAGGCCAAAGTGGGAGGGCAGCTTGAGCCCAGGAGCTTGAAACCATCCTGGGCAACATAGTGATATCTCATCTCTACAAAAAATAAACAAAATTAGCTGAGTTTGTGGCACATGCCTGTAGTCCCAGCTACTCAGGAGACTGAGATGGGAAGATCACTTGAGCCAGGGAGGTTGAGGCTACGGTGAGCTGTGATCATGCCCCACTGCACTCCAGCCTGGGTGACAGAGCAAGACCCTGTCTCCAAAAAATAAATAAATAAATAAGTTTAACTTATAAATTAGCCACAGGAAGATTAACAGCAACAATTAATAATAAAATAGGACAGTTATGACAATATTCTGTAAAAGTTATGTGGATGTGGTTTCTCAAAATACCTTACTGTACTGTACTTACCCTTTTTGTAATACTGTGAGATGATAAAATGCATAGTTGATGAGATGACATGAGGTAAATGACATAGGCATTGTGATGTAAATGGAAGATTTCAGAAATAATTTATAGGTTTTAAATTACATGTGTGCTGCATAGCGTGATGAAATACTGTGCCATTCCACCCAAACTGCCTTCAAGCCCTCTTGGTTATCAGGTTGACTGTTGCAGTATCACAATCCTTATGTTCAAGTATCCCTTATTTTATTTAATAATGACCCAAAATGCAAGAGTAGTGAGAGTACCACAGTTGACAGTTAACCCGCAGAAAGTGAAACTGCAGATAAAAGGAGGCTACTGTATAACTGTAAAGGATTTATTAAGTACTTTGGGAGATAAAACTCTATATCTTAAAAATGTCTAAGTAACTATAAATAGAATTTCTGTACTTTTCCACAAATTGTTTTTAATGTGTTTTATAAATGATGTTTGTAACTGTAGTATTAATGTTATCTCAAGTCCATATTCTATTTTTAATGGATATGGCATTAGCTTTTTAAGAAAACTAACAGGAAATTTTGCATTTCCATTTTAAAGGGAAAAATCAGTAACTAAGAAAAATTAACTGAAGATCAGAGTCTACCCTCCCAAATGATACTATACTCCCCAGTAGTTTTTCATACAAGTAGATCATTAAGGGGCAGATAACCCGTTACAAACTACTTTTGTAGATAGTAGAAGAGTAAAAGCTATTCCAGGTTTGTTCAGAAGAGTACAGGAGAAAAAGCTTGGCAAGTGCAGAAAATTTTCATCACCTTCAACACTTAGTCATGATAGTCTAAACAAATGTTGAATAGAAAGGAACTTCTCTAAGTTCATAAGCAGTATTTATCAAAAACCTACAGCAAGCTAATAAGCAGCATTTATCAAAAATCTACCTAGTGATGAAACTTTAAATGTTGTCATAAAAAAATCAAGACAAAAATGTTTGCTGTCTCTTCACCTATATTTTAGGAGCCCTAGCCAAGAAAAATAGGCAATAGACAAGAACAATAGGAATACAATTAGAAAGGAACGATTAAACACATTATTTGCAGCAACAGTATGAGTTTTTACATAGAAAAATCTAAGGGAACCTACAACCAGGTAAAACTACTAAGAGTTCAGGATGCTGGTGGATATCAGATTAATCACTTAAAAAAATTAGGCTGAGCACAGTGGTTCATGCTTGTTATCCTAGCACTTTGAGAGGCCGAGGCGGGCGGATCACTTGAGGCCAGGAGTTTGAGACCAGCCTGGCTAAGATGGCAAAACCCGGTCTTTACTAAAAATAGAAAAATTAGCTGGGCATGGTGGCACAAGCCATAATCCCAGCTACTCTGGAGGCTGAGGCACAAGAATTGCTTGAACCTGGGAAGTGGAGGTTGCAGTAAGCCAAGATCGTGCCACCACACTCCAGCCTGGGCAGCAGAGCGAGACCCTATCTCCAAAAAACAAACAACAAGTATTATTTCTATGCATCAACTACAAGCAGTTATAGAATGTAATTAATTGGGGAAAAAATGTAAAATTCACATAGAAAAACTGAGGTTTCTAGGAATGAATTTAGCAAAACATGATTTTTATTGGAAAAACATATAAAATTTATTGAAAGACATTAACCTGAATAATGGAGAGATATGCCGTGGCTGTGGATAAGAAGACTCACTTTGGTAAAGATGGCAGTGTCCCTCAACTTTGTAAGTTTAATGTACTTCCAATCAAAATCTTATTAGACTTTTTTGTGGAACTTTGCAAAGAAAGCAAGTCGAATGAGTATAAGTAAAGTCATTGCTAGTCTAGTCAGTATTTATTTTAGAAAATAGGATTTTCTTAAGACTTAGTCCCTCAATTCTTTTCTCACAAATCTTAAATTCCACAAAGTGTGGGGGCTTTCAATTGCATAATCTTGACAGTGAGTTCAGAATACTGGTACATAGATAATTCTGCATATCCACTTTTAGGGAGTTAAACTCATGAATATTCTTTAAGAAATCTGAGGTTTTGTTAGGTTAGTGCCTTTGCTTTAGCTATTTTCAGACGTAACTGTGGGTTTTTGTTCTTATAGTGCTATATATGGTAAGCATAGAAAGAAACACTAGAATGGATAATCTTCTAAAAAGCTTTGTTACCTGTAGTATTACACACATGAGCTTTAAACCTCTCATTAACCTTTATCTTTACCTTTGATTCTGCTTGTGATTGAACCTGGTTAAATGTGGGGGAAATGTTTCTAGAAAAATTTAAAATCATTGTGAACCAATGGCAAAGCAGTATTTTATAGCAGGCATACTGTAGTCAGAATAAATTTTTACAATGTTTTAGGGTTTTTTTTTAATGCTTTCTATCCTATTGAACTCTTGTTTTACTTTTTCTGTCATTGGTCATCTGATGAGAAGCTAGTTTCTAGGTAGCTGAAAATAAGATGGATATAGTTTCAGTAATGTTTACAGTGTTAGCTGTATCACACTTTTGAAATCATTCAAAAACCAATCCTGCTTGCCCCATATTTTACTACTATAGGAGGAACAGTCAGAGATAGTATTGTTGTTATTAACTTCTGTTGGTAAAGAAGCTTAATTAAGGTTTTAAGAGTTGATTATACTTTCTATTAATATTTTTATAGATTTAGGGACTACAAATGCAGTTTTGTTACATGGATGAACTGCATAATGGTGAAGTAAGGGCTTCTAATGTAGCCATCAGCTGAATAGTGTATATTGTACTCATTTAATAATTTATCATCCCTCTCCTGCCTCCCACCCTTCTGAGTCTCCAGTGTCTATTATTCACTCTATGTGTATACATGATTTAGCTCCCACTTATAAGTGATAACATGCAGTATTTGATTTTGTATTTCTGAATTATTTCCCCTAAGATAGTGGCCTCCAGTTCCATCCATGTTGCTGCAAAAAACATGGCTTCATTCTTTTTTATGGCTAAGTAGTATTCCATGGTGTTTGTGTGTTTGTGTTTGTGTATGTGTGTGTGTACATGAGTGCGCCACATTGTCTTTATCCAGTCATCCATTTATGGACACTTAAAGTGTTTCCTAAGATAATGGCCTCCACTTCCATCCATGGTGCTGCAAAAAACATGGTTTTATTCTTTTTTTATGGCTGAGTAGTATTCCATGGTGTGTGTGTGTGTATCCATATATGCCACATTGCCTTTATCCAGTCATCCACTGATGGACACTTAGGTTGTTTCCATATCTTCACTATTGTGAATAGTGCTGTGATAAACATACAAGTGCAGGTGTCTTTTTGATAGAATGATTTCATTTCCTTTGGGTATATACCCAGTAGTGGAATTACTAGATCCAGTGATAGTTCTATTTTTAGTTTTTTGAGAAATCTCCATACTGTTTTCCATAAAGGTTGTACTAATTTCCATTCCCTCCATTCCCACCATTCCTTTCCTTCTGCATCCTTGCCAACATCTGTTATCTTTTGACCTTCTAATAATAGCCATTCTGACTGGTATGGATGCTTTTTCACTGTGGTTTTACTTGCATTTATCTGATAATTAGTGATGTGGAATTTTTTTCATATGTTGACCATTTTTTTTTTGTTGAAATTTTTTTGTTTAGAGTAAACAGACAATCTACAAAATGGGAGAAAATATTTTCAAACTATGCATACAACAAAAGACTAATATCTGGACTCTATAAGGAACTTAATAAGAAAAAAAAAGCCCATTAAAAAGTGGACAAAGAACATGAAGAGAATTCTCCAAAGAACACATACAGACAGCCAACAAATGTATGAAAAAATGCACAAAATCACTAATAATCAGAGAAATACAAATCAAAACCACAGTAAGATACCATCTCACACCAGTTAAAATGGCTATTATTAAAAAGTTAACAGATTTTAGCAAGATTGCAGAGAAAAGGGAATGTTTAATATGTTATTGGTGAGAATGCAAATTAGTTCAGCCCCTGTGGAAAGAAAGCAGTTTGGAGATTTCTCAAAGAACTAAAAATAGAAATACCATTCGCTCAGCAGTCCCATTACTAGAAAATAAATCATTCCACCAAAAAGACACTTACACTCATATGTTTATCACAGTACTGTTCACAATAGTAAAGACATGGAATCAACCCAGGTGCCCATCATTGATGGATTGGATAAAGAAAATGTGATACATGGCCGGGCGTGGTGGCTCATGCCTGTAATCCCAGCACTTTGGGAGGCTGAGGTGGGCGGGTCACCTGAGGTCGGGAGTTCGAGACCAGCCTGACCAACATGGTAAAACCCCGTCTCTATTAAAAATACAAAATTAGCCAGGCGAGGTGGCGCATGCCGTTAATCCCAGCTACTCGGAAGGCTGAGGCAGGGGAATCGCTTGAACCCGGGAGGTGGAGGTTGCAGTGAGCTGAGATCGCACCATTGCACTCCAGCCTGGGCAACAAGAGCGAAACTCTGTCTCAAAAAAAAAAAAAAAAAAGTGATACATATATACCATGGAATACTGTGCAGCTATCAAAAAGAATGAAATTATATCCTTTACAGCAACATGGATGCAGCTGGAGGCCATTATTCTAAGCAAATTAACACAGATACAGAAGACCAAATACTGTGTGTTCTCACTTATAAGTAGGAGCTAAACATTGGGTATACACGAACACAAAATTGAGAACAATAGACACTGGGGATTCCAAAAGAGAAGAGGGAGAGAGGGGAGTAGCGGTTGGAAAAAAACCTCTCAGGTACCATATTTGCTACTGGGCAACAGGATCATTAGAAGCCGAAACCTCAGCATCACGCAATATACCCATGTAACAAACCTGCATATGTACCCCCTGAATCTAATATTTAAAATAAAATTTAAAATTTTTTAAAACGAATTTATGACATAAAAATAAATTCTAAAAATCTGTGTTCTTTGCCCACGTTTAAATGAGTTTTTTTGGTTGCCATTGTTGTCATTGAGTAGTTTGAGTTCCTTGTAAATTCTGAATATTAGTCCTTTGTTGGAGGCATAGATTACAGATGTTTTCTCCCATTGTTAGGTTGTTCTCTCAATTATTTCCTTTGCTATACAGAAGTTTTTCAGTTAAACTAAGTCACTTTTGTCTATTTTTGTTTTTTGTTGGATTTGTTTTTGAGATGTTAGTCATAAATTCTTTGTGTAGGCCAGTAAACAGAGAGTTTTTCCTAGGTTTTTTTTAGGAGTTTTATAAAAGTTTCAAGATCTTGAATACACCTTGCGTTAATTTTTGTTGTTGTTGTTTTTCCACCTTGAGTTAAATATTTTATATAGTGAGAAGTAGGGGCCCAGTTTCATTCTTCTGCATGTGGCAATCCAGTTTTCCCTGTACCATTTATTGAATAGGGTCTCCTTTCCCAGCGAATGTTTTTGTCAGCTTCGTTGAAGATCAGTTGGCAAAGGTATGTGGCTTTATTTCTGGGCTCTCTATTCTGTTCCATTGATCTGTGTGTCTATTTTTGTACCAGTACGATGCTGCTTTGGTTACTATAACCTTGCAGTTTAATTTGAAGTTGGGTAATGCGATGCCTCCAGCTTTGTTCTTGTTGCTTAGGATTGCTTAATCTATTGAGATTCTTTTTTTTATTTCATATGAGTTTTAGAATTGTTTTTTCTAATTCAGTGAAACATGATGTTGGTATTTTGATAGAAATTACATTGAATCTGTAGATTGCTTTGGGCGGGGAAGTATGAGTTATTTTAACATTATTGATTCTTCTGATCCATCAGCATGGGATGTTGTTCCACTTATTTGTGTCATCTACAGTTTCTTTCATCAGTGTTTTGTAGTTTTCCTTATAGAGGTCTTTCACCTCCTTGATTAGATATGTTCCCTGGCATTTTACTTTTTTTTTTTTTTTTTTTGGTAGCTTTGGTAAATGAAACTGACTTTGATTTGGTTCTCAGCTCGATTGTTACTAGTCTATAAAATTGCTTCTGGTTTTTGTAAGTTGATTTTGTATGCTGAAACTTTACTGAGTTCGTTTCTCAAAGAAGTCTTCGTGGAATCTTTAGAGTTATCTAGGTATAAGATGATATTGTCAGCAAACAGAGATAACTTGGCTTCCTCTTTTCCAACTTGGATGACTTATTTCTGTTGCCTGTTTTCTGGCTGTGACTTTTAGTACTATACTGAATCGGAGTGTGTAAGTGGGCATTTTTGTCTTGTTCCCATTTTTAGCAGGAATTCTTTCAACTTTTCTCCATTCGTATATTGGTTGTAGTTTCGTTGTTTGTGACTTTTATTATTTTGAGATATGTTCCTTCTGTGCCTAGTTTGTTGCAGGTTTTTATCATGAGATGTTGAATTTTACTAGATGCTGTTTTTGCATCTATTGAGATTATTATATGGTTTTTGTTTTTAATTTTGTTTAGGTGGTGAATTGCATTTATTGATTTGCATATGTTGAACTTTCTTTGTGTGCCTGGAGTAAAACCCACTTGATCATGGTGTATTATCTTTTCGAATGCTGTTGTATTCAATTTGCTAATATTTTCTTGAGGAATTTTGCATCTATATTCATCAGGAGATATTGATCTGTAGTTTTCTTTATTTGGTGAGTCCTTGTTTGGCTTTGGTATCCGGGTGACACTGGCCTTGTAGAATTAGAAAGGGAAGATTCCCTCTACTATTTTGGAACAGTTTCAGTGGGATTGGTACAAGTTCTTTGTATGTCTGGTAGTATTCAGCTCTGAATCTGTCCTCTCCTGAGCTTGTTGTTGTTGTTGTTGTTGTTGTTGGGAGATTTTCATCTTACTGATTTAATCTTAGTACTCATTATTGGTCTGTTCAGGGCTTCCAGTTCTTTCTGGTTCAGTACAATCTTGGGAGGTTGTATGTTTCCAGGAGTTTACCCACTTCCTCTAGGTTTTCTAGTTTGTGCGTGTAGTGATGCTCATAGTAGTCTCTGATGACCTTTTGTATTTCTGCAGTATCCGTTATAATATCTTCTTTTTTATTTCCGATTGTGTTTATTTGAATCTTCTCTCTTCTTGGTTAGTCTAGCTAGCAGTCTGTCCGTTTTGTTTCTCTTTTCAAAGAACTAACTTTTCATTTCATTGATCTTTTTGTATTGTATTTTTGGTCTCAGTGTCACTTACTTTTCCTCTGATCTTTATGTCTTTTCTTCTGTCAAATTTGGATTTAGTTCTTGTTTTTCTGTTTCATTAGGTGTGACATTAGGTTGTTAATTTGTGTGTGTGTGTGTGTGTGTGTGTTTAGACAGCAGTATAAACTTTCCTCTTAGCACTGCTTTTGCTGTATCCCAGAGGTTTGGTATGTTGTATCTCCTTTTTCATTCATTTAAACATTTTTTAAAATTTTCATCTTAATTTTGTTGTTGACCCAAAGATCTTTCAGGAACATGTTACTGAATTTCCATGTATTTGTATAGCTTCAAGAATTCCCCCTTGGGATTGATTTCTAGCTTTATTTCACTGTGGTTTAAGAAGATACTTGATATGATTTCAATTTAAAAAAAATTCTTTAAGACTTGTTTTGTGGCATGCCATATGGCCTATTTTGGAGAATGTTTCATGCATGATGAAAAAGAATGTATATTCTGCTATTTGGGGCTAGAATGTTCTGCAAATGTCTGCCAAATACATTTAGTTTAGAGTCCAATTTAATTCTGGTGTTTCTTTGTTGGTTTTGTGTCCTGATGATCTGTCTAGTGCTGTCAGTGGAATATGGAAGTCCCCCACTATTATTGTATTGCTGTTTATATCTTTTCTTAGGTCTAGTAATATTAGTTTTATGAATCTGGGTTTGGGTCTTCTGGTGTTGGGTACATATATATTTAGGATCGTTATGTCTTTCTATTGAATTGATCCCTTTGTCATTATAATAACTGTGTATTTTTTTACTGTTTTTGATTTAAAGTCAGCTTTATCTGATCTAAGTATAGCTACTCCTACTTGTTTTTGGTTTCCGTTTGCATGGAGTATCTTTTTGCACCCCTTTCTTCAGTCTGTAAGTTTCTTTACCACTAAGGTGAGTTTATTGTAAGCAGCATATAGTTGGATCTTGTTTTCTAAATTCGTCCTGCCAATCTTTATCTTTTAAGTAGAGCATTTAACTCATTTATGTTTAAGGTAAATATTGATATGTGAGGTTTTATTCCTGTAGTAATGTTAATTGTTATCACATTGCTTTGTAGTTTCATTGGTGTAATTATTTTACAAGACCTGTGGATTTTTTACTTTCTTACATTTTTATGATGGCAAGTATTAACCCTTCATTTCCATGTTTAGACTTCCCTTGATGATTTTTGTAGAGCCAGTCTAGTGATGACAGATTCCCTCAATGATTGTTTTTCTAGGAAAGACTTTATATCTCCTTTATTCCTGAAGCTTTTTCTAGCAGGATACAAATTTTCAGGTTGACAGTTTTTTTTTTTTCTTTAAGCCTATGTTGAAAATAGAATCCCAGTCTCTTCTGACTTGTAAGTCATCTGCCAGGAAGTCTGCTGTTAGTCTGATGGAGTTTCCTTTGTAGGTGACCAGATGCTTTTCTCTTGCTGAGACCACACAGTCTGATGACTCTATGTCATGGTGAGGCCCTTCTTGCAATGTATTTTTCTGGGTTTCATTGAGCCTCTTATTCTGAATGTCTAGATCACTTGCTGGACAAGAGAAGTTGGTTTTCCAAACTTTTTGCTTTCTTTTCTTTTCTTTCTCGAGAATACCTACAATTCCTAGATCCAGACATTTTATTGTAGTCTCCTACTTCTCAAAGGCTTTGTTCATCTTTAACATTCTTTTTTCTTTCTTCAAAAGACCTGTCTTTATGTTCTGAGATTGTTTATTCTCCTTGATCTAGTTTATTGTTGAAGCTTTCATCTGTATTTTGTAAATCCTTCAGTGAATTTTTTATTTTCAAAAGATTTCATTTATATCCTTAATTGATATTCTGTTTCTTTGTGTTGGTTTTTCACATTTTCCATGAATCTCATTGAGCTTCCTTAAAAATCAATATTGTGAATTATTTAGCATTTCAGTAATGTTGGTTAGGATTTATTGCTAGAGAGTTAGTGTGATCCTTTGAGGGTATTGTAACACCCTGTTTTTTCAAACTTCCAGAATTATTACACTGGTTCTTTCTCATCTGGAAAAACACATTTCTCAGTTTGAATTAATTTTTGTTTGAACGAGACTGTTCCCTTGAGGATGTGACTGTAATGTATGTTGAATAGGGTCATTTGGCTTTGCTTCTGGGTGCTTTTAGTGGCAAAGACTCTATATGAATTTCCTGGTTTTAGATAGCCTTTGGTGGCTTTCTCAAACATCAGGTGTGATAGTGGTATACTTGGCTTGTGAGCAGGCTCACAGCCTCCTGTAAGTCAGGGTAGCAGAGGTCTCAAGAAGTGTATCTTGTTCCCAAATTGTGTGCATTTATGTTACCAGATTTTGTATTGGGTTGTGCAGTTCACCTCCAGGCCAGTAAGTAGCATTTGCAGGTATGAGTCAGCTTCAGTGGTAACAGTGGGGTTTACGCTTGACCTTTGTTTGCCAGGGAAAGCTCAGATATTCTGATGACTGGCAGAGGCACCAGCCCTGACAAGGGTGGCAGGGGAGAGGGGAGTCATTGGGCCACTGGTAAAATGCACTGAGGTCTCTTGTGGAGAGGGGTGGGATTGGGGGGGTGTGGACCGGGTGATGAGCTGTCTTAGCACCCTGGCCTCAGCAGGCAGGAATGTGATGTTTCCCTCTCACACTCCTATTCTGGTGCTCAGGTTGTTCAGTTCTCTTAGACACTGCTGTTTATCTCCAAGCTGCAATGTAGCCTAGAACTACAGGAGATGCTTGCCCCATGGCTTGACAGTACACTTCTGTGCTATCTGGAAATGGGTGCCATGCAGACTCTGCTCCCTCCCCATGGCAGGACCCCTGAAACTCTAGGCAGAGAGTGGGACAGGACCCACCTTTCTCATGAACCTGGGCCCAGAGGCCACTGCCAGTGGAACTGCAGTTGCCCCTCACAGCTTCAGATAGCCTGCCCTCTGGTTTCTTGTGCCAGCTTCCCATGGGAGCAGCAATGACTGTGTCTGCAGCAGTGGGTGGAGGGGGAGGAGAAGTTCCCTTCTCTATGTCTGGGCTCAAGCACAGAGGCCACTTGGCCAGTGGTACAGGACCTTACTCCTCACTTGCAGTGCTGAGCAGTTTTTGTCTCTGTGTCTCTGCCAGGAGCAGCCATTCACTTGCAGCCCCAAGCAGGGAGCTCTTGGGGGGCGCTGGAAAATGCATGCTTTGGTTTCCTTTGTCCCAGAGGCTGTCCCTTTGGTGCACTGCACTTTTCCTTCTCTTAAAAGTAGCACTCCTTGTGGGATAGATTATTGGGAACCCTGCAGCACCCCAGGTCTAACTAGCATTGTGCCACTGCTGCCCGCTGAGTGGGTGCTGGGGAATGTCAGCAAGAGCTCCCAGGATGTGGAAGCACAAGGGCTGAGGTTCCCTGGGCAAGATAAAGTCCCCTGATGGATATGCTCTGATAATGATGCCTTGCCACAGATGCTCGAGTCTAGGATGGTGGGAAGGTGAGCAACCCAGCGTGAGCTTGCAGTCTGGTATAACACCCTCAAGAAATCCCTACCCATACCACTGTCTAGGTTTGTGAAAGCAGAGGAGCTCTCCCATAGATCGCATACTAGCACTCTGCCACGGGAATGAAGGATCCCAAACACTCTCGCTTACCCTTTCCATGCAACACCAAGTCCCTTGGGGCTCCCAGCTACTCTTTTTTGGCCTCTCACTTCCTTCTTTTTCTATGCCCAAATTTTTTCCTGTGATTTTTATGTACTAGTATTCTCTCTCTGATATTCTGTTAGAGCTGCGATTATGTGTTTGTAATTTTGGTTCTTTTTTTCTTTTTTGAGACAGAGTCTCTCTCTGTCGCCCAGGCTGGACTGCAGTGGTGCGATCCCGGCTCACTGCAACCTCTGCCTCCCAGGTTCAAGCAATTCTCCTGCCTCAGCCTCTTGAGTAGCTGGGCTTACAGGCACCTACCACTATGCCTCCCAATTTTTGTATTTTTAGTAGAGACAGGGTTTCACGATGTTGGCCAGGCTGGTCTTCAACTCCTGACCTCAACTGATCCACCCACCTCAGCCTTCCAAAGTGCTGGGATTACAGGCATAAGCCACTGCACCCGGCTGTAATTTTGGTTCTTTTTTCTGAAGAGAACTGGAACTTGATGTCTTTAGTCAGCCATCTTGAACCTCTCTCTCTGATTATAATTATTATAATTAACCTTGCAACCCTTGATAACTGGTTTCCTTTACCTCCGAAACACACAATAAAGTACATAAAATTATTTGCAAGCTTCTTGTAAAAGAACCATTTTTTCTATTTACCATATTGCATTTTTAAATTTATTTTGACAAATTCTTATGGTTATTTCCATTTTTATTCAATGAGAAGCATTTTCTTGAATACGTATATTTGTATTTTTATGTCAGTATTTGTCATCAAGTAGTATATATTTATAGAACAATAGGAATAATACTTTATACAAATGAAGTCTTGTCTTTCTAATACTAAGGGGCATTACAGTTTTCAAATATCCTTTGAAGTAGATATGTCTTTTAATATAAAAGGAAATATCAAAAAATAGATGGCTGTTCTACTGTTCCTGTATTTTCAGGTATTTTCCTTAACCAATTTCTTTTATTTTTTAGGTACCTAGTCGATAGTCGCTGGTTCAAACAGTGGAAAAAATATGTTGGCTTTGACAGTTGGGACAAATACCAGATGGGAGATCAAAATGTGTATCCTGGACCCATTGATAACTCTGGACTTCTCAAAGGTCATTATTTTCTTCCTTCAGTCAAGTTATAAATGTGTTAAATTTCATTATATAAATGTCAGTGGGTTGAATATGGAAAATGTTAGCACAAATAAGTTGATAAAGTTTTGCATTACAGATTTCACCTAATGAACTTATTATTCTAATAAGTTATTAAAAATTTTATTAGTTATTATTCTGTATGACAAGTTTTGTTTTTCATTTATGATGTAATAAGGTTTTATTGTTGTTTAAACCCTTAAATGAAGAATCTGATTTCTTCATTTAAAGATTTCATTATTAAGTAATCATTATTTAATGATTATTTATTACTAAATAATAAGACTGATTATTTGTTATTAAATAATAATTAAACACTGATTATTTTGAGAAATGCTATGTCACATATTGTTTTTCCTAGTGGACACATGACATTTTTTAAAATTTGAGGAATAATCATATATGCTTACATTCTTAAATTTTTGCATTAGCTTTCTATAACCCTCACTACTTGCCAGTCCTTCTATATACCTCTTATTATGGGTAAAGGGAACAAAACATAAGTACCAGAACTTCCATTTCTAACAGTGGTTCTCAAAACACTGGATATCAGGCAACGGAAAACAGTGATCCTTGAGAGATGCAAAACAAAATAGGTAAGCCCTCCAACTGCCTTCAGTTTACTGCATTAAAAGAGATTTCCAAGACACAACATGGGAAGATGAAACCCATGCAGACCCTTGCTATCTCCCTTAGTTGAGGAAACAGAGTTTGCAGTCTAGGAAAACCAAGGCTACAAGAGTCCAGGAAAATACCATAAAGTAGTGAGTAGCTCAGAGAGAGAGAGAGACCTAGACCCCCCCATAGGGTTGCTCTTAAGTCTTCAACTATTAAACCGCACTTTGCATATAAGAAAACTGCCCAAGGCCAGACAAGGTACCACTGAAAAGAAGGAACAATCATCGAGGCTAATATAGGATTGGGAATCATTTGTGTTCTCAGCAGCCAGAGTGGAAAACCACATAATTTAGAGTAGACTTCTGAGAACAGTTTTACTTATGTAATAGGGTGAAATTAATTTTCCTGCTCTGCTAACCTGAAAGCATCAAACTATTTCGAAGAAACTTAACTGCATTTCAGAATAAAACTTGAGGATTTATAAGAATACAAAAATATCCAGCATACAAAAATGTAAAATTTATAATGGCTTGGATCTGACCAAATATTACCTGGCATGTGAAGAAGCAGGAAAATATGATCAATAATGACAAGCAATGTCAATCTTAAAAACAAATCTCCCCCACAAGACATGGAAAAAATTAATAAAGAACAGATGAGACAAATACAAAATTAAAAGTTGCTAGATTGAAACCCAGCTCTATGAATAATCACATTAAATGTAAACACCTCAACTAAAGGTAGTGACGGTGAGATTAGATTAAAAAGTTAAGAACCAGCTATAACTGCCTACAAGAAACTCACTTTAAATGCAAGAACACAGATAGATTAAAAGTAAGATATGGAAAAAGATAACACCAGGCTGTGGTAAGCAAGACTCACCCCCAGTGATCCTCACTCTTGTATAATACTCTCCCCTTTGAGTGTAGGTGAAACCTGTAAATAGGATGAAGATATCACTCTTGTGATTATGTTATGTGGCAAAAAGAGACTATCCTGGTGAACGTAATCTAATCACACATACCCTTTAAAAACAGAGAGTTTTCTCTGTCTGGTGGCAAAAGAATTCAGAGATGCATGAAAGAGGGTCAATATGTCATTGCTGGTTTGAAGTTGGAAGGAATCATGTGAGATGCAAGGCAGGCAGCCTCTAGGAACAGAGAGTGGCCTCAGGTTGACAGCCAGCAAGGAAACGGGAACCTCAAACTCACAACCATGAGTAACTGAATTCTGCCAACAACCTGAATGGGCTTGGAAGCAGATTCTCCCTCAGACCTTCAGATAAGAGCCCAGCAGGGGTGATATCTTGACTTCAGCCTTGTAAAGCCCTAAGCACAAATCCATTTGGGCCCTCCTTAACTACTGACCCACAGAACTGTGAACTAATAAATCGGTGATGTTTAAGCCACTATGGTAATTCATTATGTAACAGTGGAAAACTAATACACATGCTAACACTGTTTTTTAAAAAGCCGGAGACATTAAGTTTCAGAATAAAGAACATAATCAGGGATAGAAGGTCACTTTATAATGACTAATGGGATGGGATAGTTCATCAAGAGAATATAGTAATCCTAAATATATACCTACCTAATGGCATAACTTGAAAATATGTGAAGAAGAGTGATGTCAGCAGGATGATAGAATAGAAGGTCCCAGCCCCCAACACGCAACAGAAACACTGAAGTAACAATGGACCAGACTCTTTATGAGAAACCCAAGATCCAGTTAAGAATTTGTAGTACTCCAGATGAGCCCAAAACTGAGAACAACAACATTGAAATGAGTAAGAACAATTTTATTTTGCCCACATCAGCCCCTCCTCCAAGGAGTCTTAGCTTAGTCTCAAGAGAGATTGTCTCAGATCAGGACCTCTCCCTTGGGGGAAAAGAGGGAGATCACGTGCTTGATTTTCCAGCCCTTCAGTGTACTACCCAACAGGCCAGTTTTCTAAAAAAAAATTTTGATCACCTTACACAGAGTGCTGATGGAACCAGCATAGTTCTGATGCCTGGGGGCAGTTAACAGAGGAAAGAGGGTAGGTGGTTGCTGCAGCTGGAAGGCTCTGAGAGATTGAGAGAAGGCTAAGAACCTGAGGCTTCTCTCCCAGGAAGGAAGGAGAGGAGTGGGGGCATCCTGCACTGCCCATGCCTTTCAGTGTGCTGCTTGAGGGGCCAGTTTCTGTCATGCCTTATTGTACCAGAGAGCTGACATAGTTCAAATAACTGGGGGAAGTTAACAACAAAAGAAAAGGGATAGGTGGCTTGCTGCAGCTGCCACAACCCTGTAATATTGGGAGAAGGCATAGAACCTGAGACTTGTCTTCCAGGGAAGAGGAAAAGGAGTGGAGTGTACCCCCAGTGTTCCAGTCTTTCAGGGTACTGCTTGAAGGACTGACTTCTGTCTTACCTTACCCAGTGTTTGGTGGGGGCAGATAGGAACAAAGGAAGAGGGGCAAGTGGCTTGCTGCACTCAGCACAGCTCTACAAGATTTGAGAAGGCAGAGAACTCAAGGAAGAGGGAGACAAGTGGGATGTGCCTCTAATGTTCTGGTCTGTGGTATGATGTAAGATACCAGAAGGAGGAAGAGATTATGGGCTTCTGAAAAAAAGGAAATCAACAAATCCTTCTAATTAGGAATCTGCATGCACAAGTACAGAAAAGACATATCCACAAAAAAAGTTTGAGATGTTCTCAGAATCTCTAGCCAGGCTTATGGGTGGAAGTGAAGCTATTTGCCTTTCAAAGCCAGTTGATAAAGACTGGGAGAGAGGTGGCTGTTTCTTCAGTTGCACAAACACCTGTGCAAAGCTACAAGAACTCAATCAGGGAAATGTGACACAAAAAAACAAAATCTCCAGAAACTCACCCTAAAGAAATAGAGATGAATTGCCTGACAGAGAATTCAAAATAATTGTCTTATAAAGCTCACTGAGTTACACGAAAACATAGACAGCTTAACAAAACCAGAAAAATAAAAATTCACAAAATTAAAATATCAACAAGAAGCTAAAAATTATGAAGAACCAAACAAATTTTGGAATACGATAACTGAAAAATTCACTAGAGGTCTTCAACAGCAGACTTGAACAAGTAGATGAATTGGCAAACTTGTAGACGGATCATTTGAAATTATCTAATCAGAGGATTAAAAATAATAAAAAAGCATAAAGGAAGTCCAAGTGACTTCTGGGACACCATCAAATGAACCAGTTTGTGTGTATGGAAGTTCCAGAAGGAGGAAAGTGAGAGGGGCAGAAAGCATATTTAAAGACATACTGGCTGAGGCCAGGTGTAGTGGCTCACACCTGTAATCCCAGCACTGTGGGAGGCCAAAGTGGACGGATCACATGAACACAGGAGTTCGAGATCAGCTTGGGCAACATGGTGAAACCTTGTCTCTAGAATAAATACAAAAAAAATAATCCAGCCAGTCGCGATGGCTCACACCTGTAATCCTAGCACTTTGGGAGGCCGAGGCAGGAGGATCACAAGGTCAAGAGATCGAGACCATCCTGGCCAACATGGTGAAACCCCGTCTCTATTAAAAATACAAAAAATTAGCTGGGTGTGGTGGCGCGCACTTGTAGTCCCAGCTACTCAGGAGGCTGAGGCAGGAGAATCGCTTGAACCTGGAAGGCAGTGGTTCAGCAAGCTGAGATCATGCTACTGCACTCTAGCCTGGCGACAGAGCAAGACTCCATCTCAAAAAAAATAAAATAACATAATCTGTGGGTGGTGGCATACACCTGTAGTCCCAGTACTTGGGAGGCTGAGGTGAGAGGATTGCTTCAGCCCAGGAGACAGAGGTTGTATTGAGCCGAGATTGCACCACTGCACTCCAGCATGGGTGACAGAGTAAGACCCTGTCTTGCAAAAAAAAAAAAAAAAAAAAAAAAAAGAATGAATGAAATAATGGCTGAAACTTCCTGAAACTGGGAAGGGAAATTGGACATCTACATTCACGAAGCCCAAAGAGTTGAACAACACTGTTAATCAACTTGACCTAATTGAATTTTGTAAAACATTCCTTGTACCCATTAAGAATCACACCCTATCCCTTCTTTGCTGCCACCCCCCACTCTAGACAACTACTAATCTCCTTTGTCTGTATGGATTTGCTTATTCTGGACATCTCATATAAATGGAATCATACAATATGTGTGTTTTTTTGTTTTTTTTTATTTTTTGAGATGGAGTCTCACTCTGTTGCCCAGGCTAGAATCTCAGCTCACTGCAACCTCCGCATCCCAGGTTCGAGCGATTATCCTACCTCAGCCTCCCGAGTAGCTGGGATTACAGATGCGTGCCACCACACCTGGCTGATCTTTGCATTTTTGTAGAGATGGGGTTTCACCACGTTGGCCAGGCTGGTCTCTGAACTCCTGACCTCAGGTGATCCATCCGCCTCAGTCTCCCAAAGTACTGGGATTACAGGTGTTAGCCACTGTGCCTGGCCCAATATGAATTCTTTTATGTTTGTCTTCTTTTATTTAGGACAGCACAATGTTTTCATGTTTTATCCATGTTGTTGCATGAATCAGTACTTGATTTCTTTTTATAGATGAATGATTTCTACTGAATGGTGCACATTTACTTTATGCACTCATCAGTTGATGGACATTTGAGTTGTTTTCACGTTTTGGCTCTTCTGGATATTGTTGCTGTGAACATTCATGTAAAAGTTTTTGGGTAGATAATGTGTTTTCCTTTCTAATGGGTAGATACCTAGACATGAAATTGTTGGGTCTTTTTAAACTTCGTTGTTTAACTATTTTAGGAACTCTTAGACTGTTTTTCCAAAGTCATTGCATCATTTTACATCGTTGCTGGCAGTGTATGAGGATTCATTGCTTCACATTATTGCCAACACTTGTTCTTGTCTGTCCTTTTTATTTTAGCCATCCAAGTGGGTGTGAAGTGGTATCTCATTGTGATTTTTGACGTGCATTTCCCTAGGGATTAATGATGATAAGTTCTTTTTTTGTGTGCTTGTTATATATCTTTTTTAGTGAAATATCTATTCAGATCCTGTGCCTATTTTTAATAGAATTGTTTGTCTTTTTATTGTTGTATTTTCAGTTTGTTATTTATTTAGGATGCTAGACCCTTATCAGATGTATGATTTGCAAAAATTTTTTCTTATTCTGTGGGCTTTTTATATTCTTGATGGTGACCTTTGAAGCACAAAAGTTTTTTAAGTCCAATTTGCCTTTTTTTTCTTTGTTGCTTGTGCTTTTGGTGTCAGAAAGCATTGCTGAAACCAAGGTTGCAAAGATTTATGTAAGATTTATACTTACATTTTCTTCTACGAGTTTTATAGTTTTGGCTGTTACATTTACACCATTGGTCTACTTTAAGTTAGTTTTGTATATGGTGTGCGGTAGTGTTCTAACTTCATCCTTTTGCATGTGGATATTAAGTTGTCCAGTAAGCTTTTTAATAGAAAAGGATAAGCTGATCCAAAAATTCATGTGGAAATTCAAATGACAGAATGGCTGAAACAACTTTGAATTTTAAAATAAAATCATAGAAGTTAACACTATTTGATTTCAATCCTTATTTTAAAGCTGTAATAATAAATATAGTTGATATTGACATAAAGACAAATACATCAATTGACCAGATTAGAGAATCCAGAAATAGATCTACACATATATAGTCATTCAGCTTTAGAAAAAGGTAAAAGAGGAATTCACTGGCAAAAGGATAGTCTTTTAAACAAATGCGGCTTGAGTATTTGGATATCTGTTTGCAAAAAACTGAACTTTGATGCATACATGGCACTGTATACAATATTAATCCAAAATGGATTATAGACCTGAATGTAAAAACTAAAACTTTTAGGAAAAAGTCTTTGTGATGTTGTATTAGCCAAAGTTTTCTTGGATATGATTCAAAAGCAAGGTTGCTAAAAGAAAAAATGTAGTTGTGTCTCAGTAACAAAAGCTTCTTTAAATGACACTGTTAAGAGAAAGAAAAGAGAAGCCACAGTGTGGGAGAAGATATTTACAATCATGTAGCTGATAAAAGACTTGTTTGTAGAATATACAGTTTATAAAACTCATTTTGAAGAAAACGTAAAGCCCAATGGAAAAAGTAGGCAAAAGATTTGAACACATAATTCACCAAAGAAGATATAGGTTTCAAAAAGCACGTGCAAAAATGCTCAACATAATTCATATTAGAGAAATGAAGATTAAAACCACAATGAGAAAACTGATCCATACCAAGTGTTGGCAAGATTGTAGAGGAAGTAGAACTCTCATACACTGTTTCTATCGATGTCATATCATAAAAGCACTTCAGAAAATAGTCTGGCAGTTTCTTAACAAGTTAGACATACATTTATTATAGAGCCCAGTCATTCCACTCCTAGGTATTTACCCAAAATAAATGAAAGCATTTTATCCATATGACCGATTGTACACAAATGGTCATACAGTGTTATTTGTAATAGAAAAAGTTGTGAACAACTCAAATGCCCATCAACACCTGAATGGATAAACAAAATGTAGCATATCCATGCAATGAAATCCCACTCAGCAATTAAAGGAAATTAAGTATTGATATGTAAAAACATGGATAGATCTCAAAATAATTACATGGCATGAACGAAGCCAAACAAAAAAGAGGACATACTATTTTTATGTAAGACTCTAGAAATTGCAAATTCATCTATAGTAACAGAAAGCAAGTACTGTTTTCATGTACAAGTCTAGAAAATGCAAAGTAGACTATAGTTGCAAAACACAGAATAAGTAACATTCTCTTAATCCCTCAGGTTTTTTCTCGCTTCTTGATTTATATTGTTTATATCTTATTGGGAATACTGTGTTCTCATTATTGAAATGCTACCAAGAACAATTTTGCTTTCCGTATCTGTTAATTAAGACTAACTTAGGACAAGAAAAATCTCCATTAAGTTGGATATAACTCAGTGAGATATTTCTGTTCCTCTTTCTGCATTTTAAAAATTCACATGGACAGATAACAAGTCTCAGATTAGGACTGTGATGTAGGTACGGTTCCAGAAATTTCTTCTAGATCTGTGGCCTGTCTTGTACTAAATTTTTTTAGTCTAGCTAGAAATTTGAAAGTGGACTGTGAATTAGAATCACATCTGAAGAATTACCTCCATTTTAGTTCTTGGGAGAAATCCAGATTGTGGGCCTTCTGGAATAATGAAATGGTTCACAAGATGCCCATTTGTGATTTCTGTCATGGTTCCTAGCCCATGTTTCTTGGTGTCATTGTAAAAGGTTGTTGATTTGCTTCTGAATTTCCTACAAAGGCTGATGCTAGAATGAATATTGTTACCATATGAGGGATCTCTGCTACTCAAAATATGTGGGAAACACTCTTGTCAAGTCTCTTGACTAACAGTTACTCCATAGTATTTTTTAAAGAACCTAATAAAAGAGTTATGTTTTTAAATATTGCTTTTTGATTTATGGTACAAACTGAAAGTTTTAAAGCAATAGTTTATTTTGAAATATGTATGGCAGGCTTGTCCAACCTGCAACCCATGGGCTGCATGCGGCCCAGGATGGGTTTGAATACAGCCAAACACAAATTTGTAAACTTTCTTAAAACATTATGAGATTTTTTTTAATGATTTTTTAAAGCTCATCAACTATTGTTAGTGTTACAATTCTTCCAATACGGCCCAGAGAAGCCCCAAAATTGGACACCCCTGATGTAAGGGAGCTGAATTGCTTTAGAGCTTAAAACTTGTTTTAAATACTTAAATTAGCCTTCATGAGTTTAATTTGTAATGTGTCCAAAGTATTTAGAGTTAGGTATTGAGTTTATTTTTTCTTTTGCAGATGGTGATGCCCAGTCACTTAAGGAACATCTTATTGATGAATTGGATTACATACTGTTGCCAACTGAAGGTTGGAATAAACTTGTCAGCTGGTACACATTGATGGAAGGTCAAGAGCCAATAGCACGAAAGGTACATTTTAATAATAACTGACTATAAATATTATTTTTCTTGATTAGTTCACATTTTATTATTAATTCAATGAATTGTGAAGTTTTATCACTTATCTTAGAGAAAAAGCCAGCAAAATAACCATACACTGTGTTACAATAATGGCAAGTAACATGTTAAGAAGGTTTACTTATGCTAGCCACTATTGTAAGTATGTATTATTGATTAATCCTCTATATATAGAGAGAAAACTCTGTAAGGTAAGTAGTAGGAAATGAGGATAAAAAGTTAGGATCTAGTTATTTTAGAAAGTCATATCAGGATACAGACTTTGGCAACCTGACCCTGTTTTCTGTGCTGCACTGTTTTTGATAAAACAATTAGAAAACAATGAAGAAACTAAAAGTTGAAACAATGTTTTTTGGAACATAAAAATTTTTTAAACTTGAAAATGTAGATTTTTTTTCTTATCCTTTAACATTTTAAAATTGTAGTCTAGAAACATTAAGAATAACCAATTTCGTTTTTTTAGGGAACTAAAAAGCAATAAGTAAGGGTGTTGCTGTAGTAGAATACCAAATATTCAAGGTAAATGAGCGAACCTTACACATGTATTTGATCATTTATTGTAGGAGGGGTGGGAGGCTGAGAAGGGACCAAAATCTCTTGGCATAATTTTGTATCTGGTTTGGGTCCCCCGACCCTCCCCCCATCCCCCGCCACATAGAAACAATTAAAAAGTTGGATTAGGTAACATAAGGGTAAAAAAACCTCTAGTAGACCTAACTATATTTGAATTTATTTGGAATTGATGCTACAAAGTTGCCATGTTAACAATTTGTATTTGTGTATCCATGGTTTTAGGTATATTAGAAGCTAACCTTGGATCTTATTTTCTGAATAGATCTTGAATGTACCTTTTATTTATTTTTGTTTAGTTTTATTCCTTAGTTTCACTCAGCCACTTCAAAATTAGAATTTCTCTGTTGTAGGAATGCTAGCCTTATAGATCTGTGAAATGATCTAGTTGCTTTATCTATAGTTGCTGGAGAATTGAGTGTTTTGATCAAAGGTAGCCTATTTAGCTGTAAAACTGTCTAGAATTATTTCATTCCTAGGATAAAGGAAAATTTGTGTCCAAAATATCTCTAAAGGTATTAAACTGTATTCCTTTAATCTTAATGTTACACTTTTTTTCTTATAAATATAGCACGTTATACACTAGCGGTCTTCAGTATGATAAACAGATCAACTACCAATTTCATTGCCATTACTCTTTGAAATAGTCCTCATTGAGAGTTCTTGAAACCTGTGTCTAATAACAAAGTAAAATATAATCAAAAATTTCACACAAGTAGAAAGAAAAAACATTGACAAATCTCTTGGGAGACCACATACTTATTTTTAACAAGATGAATGAAATATATTCAACCTGTAAAATAGTTTGCAAATGTTCATGTGCTATATTACATTGCCTGGAGTTCTTATTACAGATGCAATTTCCTACAACATTAAATCTGCAGTAAAATTTAATTAATCACACTTAAATTTGGGAATTTCATTTGCATTTTCACTGTGGCCCACATGACTGATGCAGGTGGAACTCAAAGAAGTAAATAGACCAGCTTATAGTGTCTGAAGCCCAACTTTCAATGTTACCCATCTCTGATTGCATTAAAGAATCTAGGATTGGTGGTTCCCCTAGCTATAATGCAGAAACCAAGTTAAACATCTTCCTGTACCTCAAAGATCTCTAAAATGCATCATTTATAGTGTCAACATTCAAAGAATGGATGGAAAGAAAGCAAGGATATAAGCAGAAAATACAATGGAATCAAAATCCAAGAGAAACAGCAGACAATAGAAACAGACCCATAAGAAACCCAGGTAATTGAGTTAGTAGATTTTAGAATAGTGGGCTTATTATGCTAAAAAAAAAAAAAAAGGCAGATGAGAAGTAGGGCAAAACTATTAAAGAAGAAGCAAATAGAATTCTAAAACTATTAATATGGAAATTTTATGGATTTAATGTTTGGGAATAAAATTATTAGACCAAACAGAACTGAAGAGAAAATTTGTAAACTAAATGATTTGTCAATAGAAAATATAGAGTCTAAAGCTTAGAGAGACAAAAGAATAGAAAATACAGAAAAAAGCTAAGGCATAAATAGACTGCCGTAAGTAAGTTTAACATGCATACATATAGTTGGAATCTTGGAGAGGAAAGAAAGAGTGGGTAGAAAACCAAAGGACGTAATAGCTGAGAATTTTCCCAAACTGAGAAAGGTGTCATGCTTTAAATTAAAGAAATGCTATGAATCCCAAACTGAAATAATACAAACAAAACTGTACCTAGTACAAATGTTGAAAAGCAAAGGCAAAAAAATTTCTAATAATAGCCAGAGAAAAAGACATGTTATCTTCAAAATAAGGATAAGACAAAATAATGATTTCTCAAGAGAAACCATGGAAGCCAGAAAACGATGGACTTTGATATGTTAAAAGAAAATAACTGCCAATATAGGATTCTGTGACTAAGAAAATAATCCTTCAGGGATGAAGGTGAAAAAAGCCATTTTCAAATGAAAACTAATAGAATTTGTTACCTGCAGACGTGTATTAAAGGCACTACAAAATAATCTTAAGAATGGAAGGAAAATTATTCCAGATGAAAGCTTGGAGATGCAGGAAAACAGTGTAGGCTGACAAAATGTAAATGTTGTGAGTAAGTCTTAAGATGGACTGTTGAAAACATTAATAATAATTTTTATGGAGTTGAAAATGTGTATAGAATTAACTACACAATAGTGTTAGCATGTAAGTTAAGATAATATTCTCTACTATGTTCCCCGGTGATCCCCAGCTCCTCATATCCATATTCTTGGGCACTCTTCTTCCATGTTGTACTGAGGTTGGTCTGTGTGGCCAGTAGCATATAGCAGTACTCATGGTACATCGCTTTCGAGATTAGGTTATAAAAAAACACCGCGGCTTACATCTTGGGTGCACACGCACTCTAGCTGTCTCTCTTTCTCATTTCTCACTCGGGGAATTCAACTGCATATGGCGAGGACACTCAGGCAGCCTATGGAGAGGCCCACATGGTGAGGAACTGAGATCTCTGGCCAATAGAGAGGAACGGAGGCCTGCAACAACCATGTGAGTGACCTTGGAAGTGGATCCTTTAGTTCTAGTTTAGCTTTCAGATGATTGAAACCCCAGCCATACCTTGAGAGCAACCTCATGAGAAACTCTACACCAAATCAACCCAGTTAAGCTGCTCCCAGATTCTTGACCCTTAGAAACATTGTGAGATAATGTTTGCTGTGTTAAGCTGGTAAATTTTGGGGTAATTTATTATGCAGCAATAGATAACTAATACTAATCTTGGTACCTGTAAACAGGTGCTGATATGAAAACTTGAAATGTGGCGTGGCTTTGGAGCTGACAGTGAATAGAGGTTGTCAGAACTTTAAGAGTATCAACGAAAGCTTAAAGGGCCTTAAACAAACCGTTAGTAGATTACTAGACTTTGAGATAGCTGCCAGTGAGAACTTGAAGTGAGGAAAGTCTTACTGGAAACTGGTAGAAAGTGGTCTTTGTTATACAGTGGTAGAGTAAGTTTAGCAACATGTTGCCTGCAGTAAACTGAAAGGTTAAAGATAGTATTTAATGAAATTATAGGTCTGCCAAAGTGTTAAAAGTACTGCCTAGTTTCTTTTTGTGTTGGTTATAGTCAGATATGAGAGAAGAGAAATACACTAAAGAAAGGATTGTTCAATAAAACAGAGCCAATATTTACTAGTTTTGAAGATTCCTAGTCCCTCCAGATGGCAAACGGTGCTAATACTAAGAAGTGTTTCTGAGCAAAGATAAAACTCAGAGTATTCTCAGAAAAAAAGTGTGATCTAATCTGGCAGCCAAGGGTGTGACTGTAAGTTACCTCAGAAAAATCAAAGGTCATGCCTCACAGTACTATTCAGACAAAAGGCTCTATAAAGTATTTAAGGGTTAACTTAGAGGTTGTCCTGTCAGTAGTAATATTAATTAATATTAAGGGTGTCTTCTCAATATGTGGCTTCTAAGAACAGGAGGGCTTCAAGAAGCTTACGGGCAACCCCTTAGCTTTCTCAGCATAAAGCCAAAGTAGAGAGGACTTATCCTACAGAACATTTGTGGATATGGCTTTTGTCTAATGGAATGAACTCCAGTAAGATCCAGTGGAGACCTACATTGTTTTCGAATTACCTCGCAGAACCACTGCCATTTTGGACTGCAGAAGCAGTATTAAATGAAAGACGCCTTTGACCTCCCAAACTCCGATAAGTAGGAATCAGGCTGAATATTTACTTAACTTCAAGCATGTGCTAATGCATGAAAAAAGGATGACTCAGAGAACAGAACCAAATGTTAGATAGAATAATTTTCAGGCAAGGGTAGAACTGAGTTCCAGTCAAGGAATTTCTAGTATTTGTCCAGGTAGATTTCGTAATCGTTATGGACCATTGATTCCTTTGTACCTCCTATTTCCCCTCTTATAAAACAGGAATATTTAAAAGGCTATGTTCTGTGTGCTTCATCGTTTTATTTTGGGTGTATGGGGGGCAGAAAACTTGTCTCTTAGTTCACAGGCCTATACATCAAGAGACACTACAGTAGTCCCCCTTATCTATGGTTTTGCTTTCCGCGATTTCAGTTACCTGCAAGCAACCATGGTCCAAAAATATTAAGTGGGAAATTCTGGAAATAAACCATTCATGAGTTTTAAATTGTGCACCATTCTGAGTAACATGATGCCATCCCACTCCATGTCCTCCCCATGGACACTATACACTACCTTCCCATTTGTCACTTAGTAGCCATCTTGGTTATCAATCTACTGTCACAGTGCTTTGTTGAAGGGCATTAGTAGCATAATGCAGCGTTACAATGTACATCATTCACTTCACCTCTTCTCATCAGGTAGACATTTAATCATCTCATATCATTACAAGAAAAAGGGTGAGTACAATATGATAAGCTACCTTGAGAGACCACATACACGTAACCTTTATTATAGTATATTGTTCTAATTGTTCTATTTTATTATTAGCTATTGTTAATCTCTTAGTGTGCGTAATTAATAAATTAAACTTCGTCATAGGTATGTATGTTTGTAAAGGAAAAAACATAGTGAATATAGGGATTAGTGTGCTATTTGTAGTTTCAGGCATCCACTAGGGGTCTCGGAATATATGTCTTCAAAGGCTTATAGAAAATTTATAATTTGTCAATTATAGATGACAAATTTCTGAACTCCAGGTTGCTAAAATGAATTGAGACTAGTCGGGGCCTTTGGAAGAGCTGAGTGTATTTTGTATTTGGGGGGAAGGAACTGTGAATCACTGGGGGCCAGGGGGTAGACTGTGGTAGCCAGCCTCAAAGATGCTCCCCAGTGATTGTGACCTGTTAGAATCCTTAGTCTTGTGTAATCCTTTCCCACATTGTACGACAATTGGTCTATGCAGTCAGTAGCATGTGGCAGAAGTGGTGGTATGTCACTTCTGAGATTAGTCCTTAATGGATGCCTGTACTTCTATTGGGAGTGCACATACCTCCCTCATCCCCTCCCCTCGGATCACTCACTCTGGGCGAAGCCATAACTTTGCCCTTAACTTACCCTATAGAGAGACTCACATAATGAGGAACAGAGGCTGCCAACAGCTACATGAGTGAGCTTGTAATTAAGATTTGAACAACATGATTAACCACCATAACCTAATTGACATGTACATTGTACTTAGTCATTGCAGAATACACATTTCTATTAAGTGGAATTTTTAAGCAAAATTGACCATATTCTGGGTTATCAAAATTCCAGTAAACTTCAAGTGATAGAAATTGTTCACTGTATTTTCTGTCATTAGTGGGATTAAGCTAAAATCAGTAACAAAGAGATAACCTGATTATCCCCCAACTATCTAGAAATGGAAAAATATACTTTTAAGTAATCCTTGAGGCAAAGAGAAGAATGAAAATTAGACATATTTTAAACTGAATAATAATTAAAATACAACTTAAAAGATTGGCTGAAATTCTCAGAAGGAATTTTATAGCTTCAGTGCAAATATTGGAAAAGAAAGTGAAAATCTATTGTCTCAACAAGTTAAGGAAATTGAACTTAAGAAGAAACATTATAAAGTAGACATTAACAAAATAGAAAACAAACCTACATTAAATGAACAAAATTCAGTCATTGTAGAGAGCAGTGAAATTAGACCAGTAAAGTAAAGATGAGTCCTGGCAGGATTGTTTAAGAATAAAAAGAGAGTAGGCACAAATAACCTATATTGCGAATGAAAAAGGAAACATCATAGCAGAGTCTAAAGACTTTTTTGAAAAGATTATGTTTTGAACAGTTTTATGTAAATTTGAAAATTTAGATGAAGTGGATAATTTCTAGACAAACAAAACTTTAAAATGTCAATACAGTAAGAAATAGGAAACTCGAATTCACCTATGTGATTAAAGAAATTGAGTCATTGAAAACCTTCCCACAAAGAAAGCTTCAGGCCAAGAAATCTTTACCAGTGTATTCTACCAAATATTTAGGGAAGCCATAAACCAATACCATACAGATTCTTTCTGAGAATAGAAGCAGTACTCCCCAACTTATTTTATAAGGCTAGCATAAACATGACATAAAACCTGAAGGACATTACAAGAAAGAAAAATTACAGGCTGGTCTCACTCATGAACATAGATGCTTAAGTCCCAAACACAATGTTAGCAAGACAAATCCAGCATTACGTAAAAAGGACAAAAATGACCAAGGTGGATATTTTTCAAAGAATACAATTTTAACTTTGAAAAGCATTCATAATTTTAGCAGACTAAAGAAGAAAAATAATCTCAATAGATGTACAAAGAACATTTGATGCTCAACATCCATGTATGATCTTAAAAAAAAAAAACTCCTAGAAAACTAGGACTAGAAATCGCCTGTAAATATTGTACTTATTGGTAAAATATTAAAAGTTCTTCCCAAGTCAAGAATAACTGTGTTAGAAATCTTAGCCAGTATGGTAATATAGTAAAAAGAACTAAAAGAGTGAATCTTGTAAAAGAAGATACAAGACTGTCAGTGTTTTTAGAAGGCATGATTCTACAGGTTTAAAATTCCAAAAATATGTACTGGTAAACAATTAGAATTAATAGGTAAATTTAACAGGTTGCCTGATATAAGGGCAGTATAGGGAAACCAGTTTTTTATTGGCAACAAATAAAGTTTATTTTTATTTGTACAAATTAGTGGTGTACATGAGAAAATTTGTTACATGTATATAATAAGTAGTAATGAAGTCAGGGTATTTTGGGTGTCCTTCACCCAAATTCAATACATTTTTGTTAAGTATAGTCACCCTGCTCTGCTATCAAACATTGAATTTATTCCATCTTACTGTATGTTTGTACTTTTAAGCCAGTTCCCTTCATCCTTCCCTGCTCCCTTCCTTATCCTTCCCAGTGTCTGTTATCTATCTTTCCACTCTTTACTTCATGTGATCAAATTTTTTAGCTTCCACGTATAAGTAAGAACAGATGATATTTGTCATTTCGTCCCTGGCTTATTTCACCTTCCTCCGGCTTCATCCATGTTGCTGCAAAAGACATGATTTCATTCTTTGTAATGGCGGAATAGTACTCCATTGTTTATATATATATACAATATTTATCCATTCATCCATTGATGAGCACCTAGGTTGGTTCCATATCTTGCTATTGTAGATAGTGCTACAATAAACATGTGAGTGCAGGTATCCCTTTCATATACTGACTTCTTTTCCTTTGGGTAGATATGTGGTAGTAGGATTGCTGGATTCAATGGTAATTCTGTTTTTAGATTTTTGAGAAATCTCCACACTGTTTTCTGTAGTGGCTGTACTAGTTTACATTCCCATCAAAAGTGTATAAGTGTTCCCTTTTCTCCGCATCTTCGCTAACATCTGTTGTCTTTTGTCTTTTTAATAATAACCATTATGGCTTGGTTAAGGTGGTATCTCATTGTGGTTTTGATTTGCATTTCTCTGATGATTAGTGATGTTGAACATTTTTATATACCTGTTGGCCATTCATTTGTCTTTTGAGAAATGTCTATTCATGTCCTTTGCCTACTTTTAAATGGGATTGGTTTTTACCTGTTGAGTTGTTGAGTCCTTGTATATTCTGGATATTAGTCTTCTGTTGGATGAATAGCTTATAAATATTTTCTACACTTCAACAGGTTGTCTCTTAATAAGGTTGAATTTTAAAATAACATTTACAGGTCAAAATACTTAGGAATAAACCTAGTAAGAACTGTGTTTTTCTATACTGAAAATTGTAAAACATTACTGGGTAAAATTAAAGAAGACTTAATGAATTAATGGATCTAGCCTGAAGGTCTAGAAGCTGAAGATGTAGGAGAAGGAGTAGGTCACTAACGTTTTTCTGTAAAGGGCCAGATAGTAAATATTTTTAGCTTTATGCGCCCTTTAGTTTCTTTTGAAATGACTAAACTTTGCTGATTTAGGCATAAAAGCAGCTCTAGATAATTAATAATTGGGTATGAAAGTAGCCGTAAACATAAATGAATGGGCGTTGTTGTGTTCCGGTAAAGCACTATATACAAAAATAGATTGATGGGTAGATTTAGCCATCTAAACCTAAGTTTAGCCAAACTTAGTTCATAAGTTTGCCCATCACTGGATCTAGGCATTGGCTTTAATGTCTACCAGCATCACAAAAAAAGGAGCAACTAGATATTTGCATCCTGTTTAGAGTGAGTGTATGTCACCATCTATGAAGTGGTCTAAAGTAAAAATTACAAGAATAGGAAAGATGGAGAACTTCTAGGTTAAAAGACTCTTAAGAGACGAATTAGTCTATTGCAATATATGGACCTTATTTGGATCCTGATTCAAACAATACATTAAAAACGAGACAGAAGGAAAAATTTGACTTTTGACTGGATATTTGATATTAATTGATTAGTTTTAATTTTTTAGGTGTGATGATGGTATTGTGGTTATGTTTGAGTCTTTGTTTCTGAATATTCTGAAGTATTTGTGGATGGAAAATCACATATATAGGATTTGTTTCTTACACATTAAGAACTATGATTTCATAGTTTTGTTGTATTTATCTACTTCTCTGTCTTCACCGTTATCTGTTCTCACTCAGACTCCAGGATCTAGGTCTAATTTATCTGCACCAAATGTAGGTACTCAATAAATGCTTTTAAAATGAATGAAGCTAGCTCTACAAAAGAGTAAGTCAGTCTGTTAGAGGCCTGGTATTATGAAATTGTTTATATAGTACTAGATTTTTTTAGAAATTACTTTTATTTCTCTTCCCATTTCAGGGAGGGAGGCACTTGGAATGAAGGTAAAGTTTCCATGAAACTTTTCATACACAGACATAAAGGGTAGACTATATTAGGTTTATTTAATATGTTTAATGGTCTTGTAAAAAATGCCCTAAATATTCACAGCAAAAAATAAACAAATAGAAATTATTTATTTTAATCCTCTGTAAACTTATATGTAGCTCAAATACTTAGTAAAGAGACTTTGCCTTCATTATGGTTATAAATTAATGAAAATATGTTTACATATACATAAGTCTTAAATTTTGGACAAGGAACCAGATTTCATCATGTACTCACTTTTTATTTATGGTAATATAACAGTGTTATAATTCACTTAGAGTAAACATTGTAACTATCATCTATAATACTGAAACATAACTATCACTTCTGAATATCCCTCTTCCGATCTTATTTCAAATACATATTTTAATAGTTATAATAATTAGGTAAATAAAACTATACTTTTTTTATAAGCTTGTTTTTTCCTGTTAGTCTTCATGACCATCATTTTCAATGCATACATTTTTAATTAAGGTAGGAAGGAGATTTTATGTAAACAAATATGAAGGAGATTATATAAGCAAATAATCTACATGTGACCATTACAACATTGATTCGTAAATGTGCTAATTATTTTTCTTTTTATGGTGCTGTTATTTTCAAGCTTTAATAGTACATATCGTATGACCTTTTCATATAAAAATAGTTTGACAACAAACTCATATTTTTAAAAACGACACCTTGTTAATACACTACTTTGGGAATTAGTAAAATAAATATCTTATAAATATAGTAGCAGTATTCTGAGTAGTGATGATGAAGGTTTTAGCAATGTAAAATGAGGAAAGAAGAAAAAAATGTTGAGAAAAATTCTGAATCCCAGTAGTGTGGATTTTGAAATATTCTTGATATTTTGTTTTCGTAGATCTCACAATAACTCTGACAGTTAAGTCACCAGATTCTTTCCAGGAAAATATCTATAGTATTATGAAAATGTATTTTCAGTTTTAGAAAACTATGCCTATTTAGAAAGTATATACCTCAATATAAATCATAATGGGGGTTTTGTTTTTTAACCATACTTATTCCTTTTCCTGCTTTGTGTTGGTCATTCCATTTTTCTTTTTCTTCCATAAAAATGAGGCCTGCAGTTTACCTTAGTTTTATTTACTACCAGTGATTAGTAGCTACTTTAATGTAGTTTATTTTAGGATTTTACTCAGCTATTGAGCCCAAGTATAGAAATTACTGACTGATAAGAATATTTGATTCCTTGTTTCTCTACTTAAATATAACTACAAGTAATCTTATAAAATTAAATGTTACTACATTTGTAACCATGAAGTAAATCAGCCTAAGATGTTTAAAACAAATCTCAGTAGTTTAACATATTGGTTTTACAAAACAAATTACATTTATTAGCAGAAGGAGAGGTACAGGCTGCTACCTGTTTAAAAAAATTGTAACAAGTATGATTAAGAAAATATATATGACAAAGTATCATAAAAATGTGTGTTGGATTAGATAGTAAATACTAGATGAACTGCATTTGAATTTTTTCCATGCAGTGAAAGACAAGTTTGTAAAGTCCTTTTTTGAATTGATGTAAGCTTGTGAGTATATCCAACGGTCATTTGGAGCCTCCCTTTTGCCATATTTGTCTAATGGATCACATATCAGGCCTATTACTATTTTCAGAAACAGTATTCATGACTGAAATCCTACAGTTAACCTTTAGAAGATCAAAAGGAATTATACTTATTTAAAAGGTGACCTTAATATATACATATTTCCTTTTTATGCTTTATGGCTTGCATGCTTAACAGCTTTCTTTTAATTGCTACATAGAATTACTAAGTGTGTAGTTAAAGGTCAAACAAAGTAAGTCACTGTAGGGTGAAACTAACATATCAGTTACCTAGCCATAGCTGGATATTTTGGCAACAGTGATTTGGAGTTATCATTTTAATAGATATATTTTAACATAACAGTGATAATATAGCCATTAAGTTCAAATTGTATAAACAACTTTTTAAAGGTTTTCTGCTTGGGATCACTACTAAAAGCTAAGAAGTATGTTTGTATCTTCAATCAGAACTCTGTTTATTTGTATTATAATGTATAAACAGAGAATGTACATATATATTTGCACATAGTCATTTTGGGTAATCTTTCTCATTATAAATACTGAATATTAATTATTTATGGTGTACTGGTATATCTTCATAGATCAATAGAATGCCTTTCCAAACTGTCACTTAATGTTTTAAAATCATGATTATTTCTTTCTTTTAAATATCAAAATTTCCAAAAAGTTTTCTTGCTTTTGAAGTTTTAACTATCCAGTATCTTTTTTTATATGTATTGACAGGCTTTAATAGTGACTGGTTTTTCACTGGAGATCTGCAGTTTTCTAAAGTCTCTTTAAATGTATTGTTATTAGAGTGAAATATATTGATATAGGTGACACTGATTTGTTTTGTTTCATTATTTTAGGTGGTTGAACAGGGTATGTTTGTAAAGCACTGCAAAGTAGAAGTATATCTCACAGAATTGAAGCTATGTGAAAATGGAAACATGAATAATGTTGTAACTCGAAGATTTAGCAAAGCTGACACAATAGGTAATTCAAGATCCTGTCTTGTTTTTAAACCATTGCTATTAGATATTTAATTAGAATTATCTTTGTATATGCTACTTGGATGATAACCATTTTAGGGATTTATATATAGACATTTGATTTCCAGCTTTGATACAATGTCTTAGAGTTAAATTATTTATTGTTTCTTGTATGCTTTTGCATTTATTAAATGAATTTTAACATTTGTGCTGTTTTGCTTTTTTATAAAACATCAAATAATTATTGTTTTTATTTAGCAACTGGTGTGTCATTTGTAACATAGACCTTTAAATAAAAACTTAATTAAAACTTGGTAAGGTAGCATGGAAAATGACAATTGGTTATTTCCTTTTTTCTCCTATTTATTCTTTGGTACTATAAATACAGTCAAGTAGCCAAGGCAGCAGGCTTAGCATTATTTTGACACATTGATTTTTCAAATTAATGAGTAGCGTAAGCAGTTATAAGTCAAATATAAGTGAACTTAATTCTCTCTATATATTAAAATATATATAAATTGTTTTCTTTCTATTTAAAAGATACATTTTTAATTTTAGGTAAAGAATAGATTGAATAAAATGTTTTTTAAAATAAATGATTATGAATTTAATAAAAATTACATGGTTTTTGTTTCATAAAACAACTCAAGAATTTTTAAAGTATTTAATTTCAAATGAAGTTGTTAAACAAGATTAATGGTAATACCATTGATCTTAGAAAATACAAATGAACAGTGAAGAAGGACACATAACTTGTAGAACCCAGCTTGGAAGAGAGATTAGCCAATTTATGAATTATAGCATGGCATAAGATTTCCTTGTTGGAACCAGTCATTAAAGTAAATGAAAGTATTTCTGAATTTCATTAACTGCATTTGGCTTTCTTTCACCACTTACCCACTTCACAGCAGGAAAATCCTTTTCACCCATATTTTTTATGAAATAGTAGCATTATTCAAGTACTCAGTGCTTGGTTAATCCTAATGTTTGCACCAAATAAAATACAGCATTCTGTTATGAATCTTTATTCTCCCCTCTTCATTTAGCTAGAACATTTATAAGTTCGAGATTAAGTTTCAATAAGCTGATAGTTGGCCGGACGCAGTGGCTCACACCTGTAATCCCAGCACTTTGGGAGGCTCAGGCGGGTGGATCGCCTGAAGTGAGGAGTTCGAGACCAGCCTGGCCAACATGGTGAAACCCCATCTCTACTAAAAGTACAAAAATTAGCCGGGTGTAGTGGGCATGCGCCTGTAGTCCCAGCTACTTGGGAGGCTGAGGCAAAAAAATTGCTTGAACCGGGAGGTGGAGGTTGCAGTGGGCCGAAACCGTACCTCTGTACTCTAGCCTGGCAACAGAGTGAGACTTTATCTCAAAAAAAAAAAAAGCCCATAGAGTCATCTTTCTAAAATGAATGCTTAAAAGATAAGGAATTTCATATGTAAGTTTTATTATAATTATTATTACAGATAAATTGCTTGACTTTTGAATTTCCACATTTGTAGAATATATTCAGGAAAATAAGATATTTCTACATATTAAAAACAAAGTTTTCAACATATGAAAATTATTTTAATCATATGAATATGTACATGAGAAGAGTCTATAAATTTAATAAGGGTAGTCTGTTAAAATTAATTCAGAGAGTCGTCTCTGAAGTTTATAGCCAATTGGAATATAAATGAGAAGCTACCTCTTAAAATAATGTTTTCTAGTTATTTTTAAAGTTTGGTATTTTCTTCTCTCCCTGCCTCATTTTGATAGGAAAATTAAATATGAGACCATCAGAGATATTATTTTAGACCATTATTATACTAGGTATTTTGAAACTCAGGAAAATCAGCAACTGATTTAATTTCTGAATTCAAAACAAGAATTATGGGTTCTCATGATAAGAACTGTGTAAGAATTTGTCACGAAGATATGTAATTTATAAAGGATCACTGCTTCAAAAAGTTTACAATCTAGCATAGATTTTAATCAACAAAGATACTAATACTTTAAAATGCTAGATAAATTGGATATGTACTTTAACATTATATATGAACCCAATTTTTGCATAGCTATAATTTTTTACTGTACTAAATCATTGTTTTTCAAACTGGATTGTTGATATTTTGGTGGTTCATTAAACAGTTTTGGGAGTAAAGAAAATTGAATGGGAGATATTAGAATACAAAATATCAACATATATGTTTATGTCCTGGGTCACAATTTCTTATTATAGCTCTTAGTTTAAAAAATTTGAAAGTCTGTGGTAGAATGAGTCTTCTTTTTAAGCAAAAAGGTTTGCAAAAATTAGTCAAGTCAGGAATTTTAGACACTTCATGGTTATGGTTATAGTACAGGTTAACAGTTGTTGAATATTTACTATGTTTTAAGCACTTTACAGGAATTTTCTTGTTTGAAGTTAAACAAGCAGGTATCTTCCTCTTATAGATAATGAAGCTGAGATTTAGAATCTACCTCAATTCACCCTGGTACCAAGTGGTAGAGCTAGTACTTTAACTTCATAAGCAGAGCTCTTAAACCAGAGTCTCATCTCTCAATTGCTGCCTTACACAATCTGTGTATGCTAAAGGAATATTCATTTTGGAGATATTAACTGGGCTGATTTTGTTTTTCTAAAGGAAGTGGGTTTTGAAACACAGAATTTACATAAGGAACTTAAGATGGATATGTATTTTTCCCTTATGGTCTTTTAAGAAATCTTGATTGAAAATGATTAAAATAGCTATGTATGTGAAATATAGCTGTATAAATTTTATGAACAGATTTAGGAAATATAAGTGTCTGTTTTCTCTTGTTACCAAATTAATAAAATATTCTGTTTTCAGCTAGTACTACTTACATCGATATATAGTAAAAATGATAGCAGGCCATAGGCCATGTCTAAATGATTTACCTATCAGGGCCAAAATCTTCTGCCTTCAAATGTTTTCTGCCAAAATTGATATATTTGAGCATTGAGCATGTTTAAGTAAGAGATAAAATAATAGTTTTATTTTCCTTTAAGATTAACTACCAAAAACATAAAACTTCTTGAAAAATATGATTTAATTTCTATGACCTGTATTAATATTTTTTAATTTCTAATTTTTGTGAGTAACCTGTATTATTTTTCTACCTCTGTATGCTTTTCATTAACTGGCTAGTACAGTTGAATTAATATGTGGAAAAATAAGCACACACTGTCAGTCCTTTGACCATTCTCAACTTCAGTGATCTCAACCGTCAGCCAAGCTCAGCCACCAATTATTATAGTTAAACCCTAGACTGTTGTTATCTGTAACTGCACTTGCCAGATCTCAATTTTAGCATCCTGCATTCTGGCCACCACTTTCTCTGCTCCCATTTTCTCTTGAGCCCACTACATTAGACGTCGAAACCTACCACTCCGTTGGTACTACTACTGTCATAGTCTCTCATGACCTTGCCATTGACAAATCCAGTGGTAATATAGAAATCTTCCATTTTCCTGACCTGCCAGCAAAGTACAACACAGATAAACTACTTTTCTATCTAGAAGCACTTTCTCTTCACTTGGCTTCCTGGGCACAGTTTCTCACTGGCTGCATCTTGTTGGAGTCCTTTGTAAAACCTTCTTCATATTCTTTATCTCAAAATATCAGTGTCTCCATATTCTCCCAGCCCTCCTTTCCTTGGTGATTTCTTTTGTTCTCCTGGCTTTAAATATTTTCCATGTGTTGATATCTTTTAAGTTGATAGGTCCTGCCCTGAAGTCTCCCATAATTCCAGTTTGAACTATCCCATATCTTCATTTATATATCTGACAGGCTTCTCAAGAAGACTATCAGGTATAAAACTAAGCTCCCTTTCCCAAAAAACCTTAGGCTCTGTCATTCTTCCTTATCTCCATAATTCCCACTTCTGCTCTTCCAATTGCTTAGGCCAAAAATCATTTCTGATTCTTTTATTTGTCACCCTTCATGTAATCTAGCAGCATATCTTCTTAGCAATTCCTTCAGAATTTATTCTCAGTCAGACCACTTAACACTGCTTCCATTGCTACCACTTTGGTTAGGATTGTTGCAGTAGCCTAGTTTCCCACCTTTGACCTTGAATTAGTCCATTCTCGCACTGCTATAAAGAACTACTGGAGACTAGGTAATTTATGAAGAAAAGAGGTTTAATTGACTTACAGTTCCATAGGCCGTACAGGAAGCATGGCTAGAAGGCCTCAGGAAACTTAACAGTCATGGTGGAAGGCAAAGGGGAAGCAACCACATCTTACCATGGCATAGCAAGAGAGATAGAGCAAAGGGGGAAGTGCTACACACTTTCAAACAACCAGATCACATGAGAACTCACTCACTGTCATGGGAACAGCAAGGGGGAAATCTGCCCCCATGATCCAGTCATCTCCCACCAGGTGCCTCCTCAAACACTGGGGATTACAATTCGGCATGAGATTTGGGTGGGGACACAGAGCCAAACCTTATCGGACCTTCTGCAGTGTTCTTCACTACCAGCAAAAGTGAACATTTAAAATGTCAGTCATATCATGCCACTTGTCTTCCCAACTCCTCAATAGCTTTCTCTTTTGCTCAGATTAAAATATAAATACTTTGATAGGTCACAGAAGTGTATATAATCCTACAGAAGTACCTTTATAGTCTCATTTCTACCTCACTTATTCTACTTCAGCCACATTGATGTATCAGGCTATTCTAAAACATGCCAAGCACATTTGCACCTCAAGGCTTTTGCGTTACTACCCCTACGCCTGTAATGTTCCCCCATATGTAAATTAGATCACAAAACTCAATGAAGAGGAAATTTCCACATTTGTTTATAACATGTTATGTACACAGATGCCTGTATTAATAGAAAAAACATCCAGAAGAAATATCAGAATGTCAACAGTGGTTATATCTAGGTAGACATTTTATTTATATTTGTCAGTATTTTTGGTATTTTTGCCAAAAGCAAAAATTATTTCTGCCGTCAGGAAACATTTATTCATTTTTATAGAAAGATTAAAACAGCTCCCTTCCTTGGCTTCTTCCTTTATCCTCTTTCTAGGTAATGTTTTGTTTCTTGATCTTGGTGCAATTTACATGGGTGTGTCCACTTTGGAAATTTATCACAAGATACTGATGATTAGTGCATGTTTCTGTATACATGTTCACTTTAATAAAAAGAACAAAAAGAAAAAAATACAACCCTGCCAAAGTAGAAAGCAGTACTGATAAGGCTTGGCTATGTGTTCCCACCCAAATCTCATGTCAAATTGTAATCCCCCATGTGTTGGAGGAGGTGCCTGCTGGGAGGTGTTTAGATCATAGAGGCAGATTTCCCCCTTGCTGTTCTTGTGATAGTGAATGAGTTCTCATGAGATACGGTTGTTTGTGTGTAGCACTTCCCCCTTCGCACTCTCTCCTGCTCCTCCATGATAAGATGTGCTTGCTTCCCCTTCGCCTTCCATCATGATTGTAAGTTTCCTGAGGCCTCCTAGCCATGCTTCTTGTACAGCCCACGGAATTGTAAGTCAATTAAACCTCTTTTCTTCATAAGTTACCCAGTCTCAGGTAGTTCTCTATAGCTGTGTGAGAACAGACTAATACAAGTACTAACAGTATATTTATTTTATGTAATTATTTAAATATTCTGGGTGATTTGCTTTAAGTTTTGAGATAACGCTGTTGATATTTTGAATTAGTGCCTTTTTTTCCCTACTGATTTAATGCCCTTATCAAAACCTCACTGACTACAAGACTATTACAAAACATTAGCTGCTAAGTAGATACTATTATTGGACTAAATTATGTAGGATAGATGTGGGTTTTCATATTTCTTCGGAGAACGTATATTATTAAGTTTAATATTTTATAATTTTTTTCAAAACTAACCAACTATTCTAAAATTTAAAAGTATTCTGTATTCATATATCATAAAATATTTTGATTACTATTTTCTTGAGTTGATTAGGCAAGTTATTGACCAGAACTAGATGAAATTTCAGTAAATTGATTTAGAAATCAGAAAAAGACATGACTTTACCTTGAAAATACTAAATTTTGGTGAATACAGACATGCCTTCAAACAAGACACTTTCTTTTTTATTGTGTCCATATATTCTAGTGAGCTGTTCAGTTTAATATAAACTATTTTTAAAATGCTTATGTGGTACTTAAAAAATTTTGCACATTAAAAGAAATCTGTAACATCTCTTAATCATACTTTAATTTCTAATTCCTACATCTCCTCCGAAAATATTTGAATTATAGTATGTTAAAATTTAAAGTTTATCCTGTGTAGCATAAATTGTATTTTAGTGTTAGGTGATTGAACTCTTACCTTTTGAGATTTTAAATTCCCCAAGTAATTTGTTGGAGTACAAATACCATTTTTTCCATAAAAAGCACACTTGGTCTTAAAAACCCTTTTGTTGGTTTGTGTTTTATAGATTTATTACATATTTAGTCTTGATTTTCTATTAGTATTTTAAAGAATTTTTGTGCTGGTAACATTTAGCTGTATGTGGTATATTTTGAAATACATACTATATTTATATATCTTTCCTCCTTAAATCTAGATACAATTGAAAAGGAAATAAGAAAAATCTTCAATATTCCAGATGAAAAGGAGACCAGATTGTGGAACAAATACATGAGTAACACATTTGAACCACTGAATAAACCAGACAGCACCATTCAGGATGCTGGTTTATACCAAGGACAGGTATTGTTTATTTTAAGCATACTATACATGAAGGTTTTTGGATTCACAAACTTTAATAATTATCCTGGCAATATATAATGGGCTGTACTGTTTCTGGCTTCCTCTTTCTAAACTCATCTCTTGTCTTTCCTTGCTGGTTACTGACTCTGACTTTTGATTCCCTCCTTGAGCTTGGGAATAATCTACTTGTTAAAAAGAAATCATTTTTAATTAGAAAAAAATCCCAGCTAATATTATAAGGTGGGTCAGCAAACTTTCTGTGAAAGACCAAATAGTAAACATATATGGAGCATCTCTTATTTACACAGTTCTTTATTACAAATTACAGTTCTCTGCAGGCCATAAAGTAGCATCTAAAACATTGCCATTGTAGTACACAAAAACAAGCATAGATGATACATGAATAAATGAGTATGGCTATGTTCTAATAAAGCTATTTATATAAATGTGCAGCAGGCTAAGTGAACTCTAGTTTGCCAGCCCTTGTTGAAAGGTGTCAGCTCCCAATTTGGCTTTTTTGTTTGTTTGTTTGAGACGGAGTCTCACTCTGTTGCCCAGGCTGGAGTGCAGTGATGCAATCTCAGCTCACTGCAACCTCTGCTTCCCAAGTTGAAGTGATTCTCCTGCCTCAGCCTCTTGAGTATCTGGGACTGCAGACATGTGCCACCACACCCAGCTAATTTTTGTGTTTATAGTAGAGATGGGGTTTCATCATGTTGGCCAGGATGGGCCAGAATGGTCTCGATCTCTTGACTTCTTGATCCGCCCGCCTCAGCCTCCCAAAGTGCTGGGATTACAGGTGTGCGCCACTGTGCCTGGCCGGTATTTTTTTTAACAAAGTATTGAGAAATGAAGAGGTTTAGTCACTGTCAGCAAGTCCTACTGATTCTATCTTCTAACTGTGTCTTGAAGTAATCTTCTCTGTGCTCCATTCTCAGCCCTTATCTTTCATAGTCTCTTTACAAATTCCTGTATCTCCAGGCTCTTGTATGTCTGTTCAATCTTTCTTCCTTTGTTTTTTTGTTATTAGCAGATAACCATAGGACAGTCTTGTTTTTGCAAGAATACTCATTCTAAAATGTAAACTTCACTGTCTTCCTTTCATAAACTTTTCCTGGTTCCTTAATAATTAAGTCCAGGCACTTTAAGCCAGCATTCAAGTTATGGTTTAACCTCGTACCTACTCTTCCACCACCTCTAGATTATCTTTGTTTTGTGGTTTATACTCAAGCAGTACCAAACTGAGCTGCTTATAGTTCCCTGAACACACTATGCTATTCCATATTCTTGTGCTTTCTGATGTGTTATTCCATCTGCCTGATGATGTAAACGTCTTTGGAGTCCCTGTATTCATCCAGCAAAAAGTCCTTTTAACCATCCATATAATCAAATTAACCATCCCATACCATCATGTAGGCCAGCCGTATCAGATTATTCATCCTTCAGGTTCTAGCTCAAATGTCACATCATCTATTCAGCCTTCCCTATTTCTCTCAATGTCCATTGAGATATAGGATGTTTCTACTTTGGAGAAAAGAATTGCTTCCTTAACTTCCACAAAGATGTATGTATATTTGTTTTGTATCGTTCATTATATGCTTTAGTTATTTGTATTTTAATCTCCCCAGACTATGAGGTCCTTGTTTTGGTTAGACTTTGTACCCTATTTTTATTTTCAGAACCTAACATGCCCGGTGCTCTGATAAATGGAAGATTTTTTTGTTTTGTTTAAAAATTACTGTTAACATCAATAATATGATTCTGAGTTGTGGAAAAATTCAGATAAAGTTAGGGAAATTAATTTTTAGTAAATGCCCACTATATGTCAAGAATTGTACTAGGCTGTCAAAATACAGTGGTTTTCAGATTTATTTTAGTCATTATATTCTTAAGAGAAATCTTACAAAATCCAATATGTATTACAGTTAAAAGAGAAATGAAGCTGATAGAAACTTGAAGTGTGGACCTTGGAAATCCACTGATTAGCCAACACTGCCCTTTTATGTAGCCAGCTCTCTCTTTCTGTCTTCCAGTAGACATAACCTCTCTCCTTGGTTTTCATCCATTAGGCCTTGAGGTAGCTCCAAAAGTACAATTTGAAATCTATAGAATTCTTTATTTAAACCTTTTCAGCAATCCTCTGAAATGAGTGTTACTCTTTTCATCATGTACATTAGAAAACTGAGACTCAGAGAAGTTAAATAATTTGATGTTCTTGTTAGGTGTGTATTTATCAGATGGCAGATGAGAAAATAATTTAATAAGATTAAGTATCCTTAAGGACTTGACCTTTAAAAACAGGAATGTTTCAAAGAATATTCATTAAATTTTTCAGACTTTATAATAATTCTTCAGCCAGAGAAGATAAGTGACATAAACCCTCTCCTGGACCTTTTTTTTTAATACTTAAATTGAGAGTATCCTCACTAGAAAATAAAACAAAGACATATTATTGAAGAGTTTGCCTCCCAAAATGTGAAGCATTTCTTCTCTCCTTTTTGTGTGGGTTTAATTTTAATTTTGAAATCTTTTCAAAAATATTTTTATTTGGAGTTAAAGTTTTAACTATAACAAAATTTTATTCAGAAAATGATGCACTTGAATAAAGGACTGAATTTTAATATTTCTGATGGTCTTCAGCATTAGTATTTCTGGTTTTTAAAACATGGAATTTTAAGTATAAATACTGTTAGGAATTAAGGCATTATGGTTAAATAATTATATTAAATGCATAACTTTGAAATCTTCTATAGCTAAAATCTCTTGTTTTAAAACTGATTTAAGTCCTCAAATGATTGTAAAGTTTATATGTATATTTATACATATAGTTAATATGTAACTGTTACTCTTGTATAAATTGCAGTAAAGCAAAACATTCTGGAGAAGTGAAAAATCACTCTCTAAATTCTACTTTGTAAATCTTCAAAAATTTATAAAACTACATCAGAATGAAAATCAGAAAATTGAGACAGTGATTACTTGTCTCTAGTAGGTAGGGAGAGGAAGGTGATCAGGAAGGGATCAGTATATTAGGTACATGGTACATTTATTTTTTATATGGTACAAATACACTTTTTAATGTGTGAAATAATAGATTTTTTAAAGCTAACTTTAATATTTTAATTAGCATCTCTTTTAACAAGATTTCATGAATTTTTTAAAAATCAACATTTTATTGTTACATATACTCTGAAACATGCTTACATTTTACATAGCTAGGCTCTAAATGCCAATTTATAAATGACCTGGAAACATATAGTTCACAAAAATATATTACTAAGTGCATGTAGAGTAGGTTATGAAATTGCAACTTTAAGAAAAAAATGAAACAGTAAATGAAATGTATTCAAATTTATAATGCCTTGGATTTACTTCACGTCATATTGTCTATTACAGTTTTTCAATGGAAATTGTAGATTTTAACTTTTTATTGGTATTATCGTATATTTCCTTTGCTAATTTAATTATTTTTGCTAAGTTTTTCTTCTTTGCACAGACTAATCCATAGCAAAAACTAGAAAGACTTATTAGACTGGAAGATATAAGGAAAGATTTTAGGGTGTTTTAAAATAAAGTATAGCTCTCCCTAAGCCTATACTTTTTATTTATTAGAGGTGATTTCTGTCTGCCTCATCCATGCTGTAACAGAGAACTTCAGTCTGATTCTCATAAATGGGACTCTATCATTTGTATATTTAAAGATTCGATAATTTCCATTGTGATAATGTAAATACACACTAATTTCAAAACCCCAAATAAATTCTACATAATCTGTAATTTGGAATTATCTGTGTCACCCTTCGTCTGCATTTGCATAAAAATAAGTTACCCAAGATCCTATGTCAGTATGTTTAACAACTGCAAACATTTATTGACCATCTGTTATTTACAGAGTTCTCTGTTCAACCTACAAATACAAATAGAAAATATATTCTCTAAATTCAAGGAATTTATATTCTGTTTACTTGGTTTAAGTTTTCTTATACTTAATGGAACCAATGGTTTCTTTACAGTTTATCTTCTAGGATTCCTTCTCACTATCATTACTGATTTCTTGTTATTTGAGGTCTTTTAGTCTCCCCTGCCTAGCTTTGGAATCAAAATGCAGATTACCTGTTCACCTTGTCTACTGTTTTCCTTTAAATAATCACAGAGTTACTTTAGTTTCTTAGTTTATCCAGCTATCTTCTAAAGTTATTTTAACTTCAGAGTTATGGAAAAACACCCTTTTATTGTGTCATATTTGCAGGTATTAGTGATAGAACAGAAAAATGAAGATGGAACATGGCCAAGGGGTCCTTCTACTCCTAAGTAAGTGCTCCCACTTCTTATGGCTTATTGTATGATTTTGAAGCCCTTGATGCTAGATAATCAAATCCACAATGATAGAAGAACCTAGATGTGTATTGCAGAAATTCATGCCTTGTTTATATTTGAGTATTTTGTTCTTAGTATACAAGCTATCTAAATTTGCTCTTAATTAATATGTTACTATTTTAAAAGCTTCCAATTCAAATATCTTAAGGCATAGTATAAATGTATGGTATAAATGAGAAAGTTGCATTGTCCGATACGGTCAAATCATTAAACATTTGTTTAATTTCTTGAAGCTTTTTTGTGGTTTTTAAAAGTATCTTAAAATATTTCTTTATCAAAATGAATCTGATGTGAAAGTAATATATTTATTCAAATGAAAAGTTTTAGAATAAAAAAGAACAAATAGAGATAGAGGAGTATATGAGGTATTTTTGAGGGTAAATGAAAGAAGAATTAGGAATCTTTTTATCTGTTTTAGAACTAATAGGTCTACACTCCATTATCAAAACACAAGGCCAGTTGTGTTTAAATATACAGACTTCTCAAAGCTCTAAGAAGTAATATGGTACATGTCCCTCCATTACTGTAATGTTTCTGTTTCTGCAAAAGGACACTTTATAATCAAACACATTAATATTTTTTCAGCAAATATTCACACTAAGTGGAATAAATAAGGACTATAAATAGCATTATATCAGTTCAAGTTAGGTTGCCACCAAATGAACTGTGAAAAAATTTTTAAGTTTTCGGAGCTTTGGAATTTCACATGTTCTGATAAGGGATTGTGAACATATATTTTGAAATTCTTAAAATAATGATATTTTTGAAAAACTAATAACAATTTAGTACATTTTAACCAAGCGAATAAAAAAATCTGCTACTTTATTTTATTTAAAACTACAATGCCCTCCGGGTGCAGTGGCACATCCCTGTAATCCCAGCACTTTGGGAGGCCAAGACAGGCAGATCAAGAGGTCAGGAGTTTAAGATCAGCCTGGCCAACATGGTGAAACCCCATTTCTACTAAAAATACAAAAATTAGCCAGGAGTGATGATGCATCCCTGTAATCCCAGCTACTCGGGAGGCTGATGCATGAGAATCACTTGAACTCAGGAGGCAGAGGTTGCAGTGAGCTGAGATCGTGCCGCTGTACTTCCGGCCTGGGCAACAGAATGCGACTTTCTCCAAAAAATAAATAAATATAAATAAATAAAATAAAATAAAATAAAACTACAATGTACCTTTTATAAGTGGTTTTCTATCCTTTTTTATCTTACGTGAAATTTTTTTTTCCCATTTAAAAATATCATGAGAAGGCACCTAAATATGTTAATTACATGGAGGTGATTTTTATTCTTACCCTACTTAGTTGGATGCAGTACAAGGGTAGAACTTAGTATAAAAGTAGAACTTTTAAGAAGATGTTAATATTGAAAGCATGTGGGTTGAATTATGGAGATTTCATAACTGATGAAGGTTTAGATAGGAATATTTTTTGTGAACATTTACTTTTAGTCTTCAAAGCAGAACCACTGTTGTTTCCTAAATGTTTAGATTGCTATGTACTTGCTATATCTTTAAGTTATTTTTGAAATTACAAAATTGTTTGTGGATTAATATAAAAAAAACCCATGAGTTCTAAAGATTGAGAAATCTTTTCTACTTAAAATGACTGATTTGTGCCCAAAAGATGACTAATTTTATATTTTCTTTTATTCCCTAATAGCACGATATCATTTTTACTTATTCCAACAACTGTAGTACTTGGCTTTGTGTGAAAGAAAACAGAATTCCCTATGTAATACCCAACACACCATACTCATGCAATAAATATTGGTGAATGCAGGTGCTGTACTAGAGATGACAAAAGTACAATTAAGAGTCCTATTTTTCACTGGATCTACTAGTTGAATAAGGATGCCATATACTAAAGCATAGAAAAGTTAAATATCCATTCCCTATAAAATCTAAGAAATACTATGCAGTAATATGTCATAAATTGCCAAATAATAATTTACTGTAATACAGAAAAAGATCTGCACCTATGTATGAAAAGATTCTCAGAAAACTAAGAATAAAGGGAAATTCTAACTTGATACATCCTGTGTACCTCAAGTCTATAGCAAAAGTTACATTTCATTGAGAAATTTTGAGCACAATTTAAGTAAGAGTAGAAGATAAGAAAGAAGAAATAAAGTTCACTATTCGTATATGATATAGTCATTTGTATAAAATCCAACACAGCAAACTACTAGAACTGAGAAAATTCAGCAAGGTTGTCTAATATAAGATTAATTTATAAAAAGCAGTTGTTTTTTCTATACCGAGAGATCAGCAATCTTTTTTAAATGTTTTCAGCTTTGTGGGCCATATGGTCTCTGTCATAACTATAACTGCTGATGTAGTATGAAAGCAGCCTTAGACATCATGTCAAGACATGGCAATGCCTGTGTTCCAATAAAGCTTTCTTTGTAAGTAGATGGCAAGCTTGGATTTGGCCTGTGAGCCATAAATTTCTAACCCCTGCCATTTATCATGAGAAACCCACTTAGAAAATAGTCTAACAAAAATTAACTTAATTAAAAACGCATAAAACCTTCATGGGAAAAAAAAATCTAAGTTTATTAGAAAATAAAAGATTGTTATGTGATATATGGCTTAACCTAGTAATGCCTGTTTTCTTTAAAGCACATCAGTGTCTCCTGTTCAAAATTTTTTTTTTTCAAGAAACTTGACAAATTCATTTTAAAGTTAGCATAGACCAATACAGGTCCAGAATTAGCTGAGTCAGTTTTGACAAAAAGAGGAAGGAAGGAACACTAGACCTACAAGGTAATTGAGAGTTACTGTAAAATTATACTAATAAAAACAACATAATGCTAGCAAGAGAAAGGCAAATAGATTGGTATAAACTAGTAATCTCAGAAAGATTCATGTATATTTGACAACTTGGTATATGATGTGGCACAACTAGGTAGTGAGGTTGCTTAAAGAAGATGATTACTTAGATTTAGTAGGAGTACTGGCTATTTGGAAAAAAAAGCTAGATCCCTACTTTCAACTTTATATGCAAAGGCTAACTCTTGAAGGATTAAATACCTAAATAAGAAATATAACACTTATATTTAATGAATTCACTTATATTTAATGAATATTCACTTATATTTAGTGAATAGTAGGCTGGGCATGGTGGCTCATGCCTGTAATCCCAGCACTTTGGGTGGTCAGGAGTTCAAGACCAGCCTGGCCAACATGGTGAAATCCTGCCTCTACTAAAAATACAAAAATTAGCTGGTATGGTGGTGGACACCTGTAGTCCCAGCTACTCGGGAGGCTGAGGCAGGAGAATCACTTGAACCCAGGAGGCAGAGGTTTCAGTGAGCCAAGATCGTGCCACTGCACTCCAGCCTCGGTGACACAGTGAGACTCTATCTGAAAATAAATAAATAAATAAATGTGAATAGTAGAAATTTTGGAGAATAACTACATCATAGAGATCATAGAACATAATGTTCAAATTTAGTAGATCTGATTACATCAGAATTAAAGATTTCTGTTAAAAGAACTATACACAGAGTTAAAAGTCAGATGTCAGCTTTGGAACTTTTAAAACCTAAAGGGAATAATACCTGTAATATGTTAAGAACTCCTGAAAGTTAACAGAAACAAAGAACAATAGCTTTTAAAAAATAGGTAAAAGATACTAACAGACAATTTAAATAAAGGGTAGCCAAGTGCTAACAGGTAGATGAGAAGATAGACAAACTCACTAGTAATCAGAAAAAAATGAAAGTAAATGAGATAAAATTTTTCACCCATCAAAATGACAAATATTTTAAAGTTTTCTGATGCCAAGTGTTGGGTATGGTGTAGATATCTGTGTACTTAACAATGTGAGTGTAGACTAATATTGTCATTCTGTAAACCAGTCAATAATTAAATCAGAAGTGTTTAATCCCTCTGACCCAGCACTCAGAGGAATTTTTAAACAGATCTTTGAGGATATAATCTTTGTAGCTGCATAGTTTGTAGTAGTGGGGATTTGGAGATAGCCTAGCTAAATATCCATCACTGGTAAATAGAGCAAATAAGAAAAATGAAATGGGAGTAACAATGGTGAGATCTTTAAAACTAGATGAAACTTTAAAACATACAGTTGAGAGAAAGAAACAATGAGATTCATAAATATTTAAGAACATAGAAAAAGCACAGTAGAAGGAAATCGGAGTAGAGATAATAGGAGGAAAGAGGAAACAAGTTTGAGGAAGTATCACTTGCTAAATTTATTTATATTATATTTCTATAGATGAAGCAAGGATACAGATTCTTTTTTCTGGATGAAGCCTGGCTTGAAAAAAAAACAAATGGGGCTGGGCACGGTGGCTCATGCCTATAATCCTAGCACTTTGGGAGGCCGAGGCAGGCAGATCATTTGAGGTCAGGATTTCAAAACCAGCCTGATCAACATGGTGAAACCCCGTCTCTACTAAAAATACAAAAATTAGGCATGGTAGCAGGTGCCTGTAACCCCAGCTATTCAGGAGGCTGAGGCAGGAGAATTGCTTGAACCCAGGAGGCAGAGGTTGCAGTGAGCCAAGATCACACCACTACACCCCAGCCTGGGTGATAGAGTGAGACTCCATCTCAAAAAAAAAAAAAAAAAAAAAAAAATAGAATGCCTCTGTGTTCATTGAAAAGCACATTTTAGGCTGAGCAAGGTGGCTCACACCTGTAATCCTAGCATTTTGGGAGGCCAGAATAGGAGGATCACTTGAGCCAAGGAGTTCAAGACGACTCTGTGCAACATAACAAGACCCCGTCTCTACAAAAAAAAAAATACAAAAATTAGCCAGTTATGGTGGCATGCACCTGTAGTCTCAGCTACTCCAGAAGCTGGGGTGGGAAGATTGCATGAGCCCAGGAGTTCAAGGCTGCAAAGAGCTGTGATCACACCACTGCACTCTAGCCTGTGCAAAAGAGTGAGACCCTGTCTCCAAAAAGGAAAAAAAAAAAAAAAAAAAAAAACAGAAAAGCATGTTATAAGCACATGATGTTAGCTTAGGCAAATTTAACTCCAGCACAGAACATGTAATTTTAAGTCCTTAGGAAGGACTTCAAGATATTAAGATACAGAACAGTTTATACTCCTCAAAATTGTCACATTTGCCAGAAGACAACCCCTGGCCTTCAAGATGGCATGAAAATGCTAGTTCTGATATATATCACTAACCTGGAATTTGTCCATAATGTTGCATAGCACATAACCAGTTCCTAGCTAGGGTGTCAAATACCAAAGAAAGATAATTAAAGCTGTAATATGGTGATAGAAAGAAGAATCACTGGTAGAATTTATTAAAACAGTTTCCTGGGCCCCATCCTCAGAATTTCTTATTCATTATATCTGGGTGTGGCTCATTTCTAATAAGCTTGCAGGTCACACCAATACTGTTGGTCTAAGGATGACACTCAGAAATTTTGTAGGTAATGTTTATTGACATTTACTAGGTGAACCACATAGTGGCATCCAGGGTTCCCACCCCAGACCAGCAAAATATAAATCTTTATAGTTAGCCAAGGAATTTGCATTGTAAGTACTTCATATGAACAAGAAAATATAAGAATATTACCACAAGTAGGCACATGTGAAACCACATGTTAGTATTTTGTCTGTTCTATACTGCTGAAAATAGAGGAACCTACTTAGTGCTCTGATGTATTGGCCCCATTTTGATTAGTTTTGAAACTGTGTGTCTTCAGCTGAAGCATAAATTTTTGGGCTCCTTGAGAAGAAATGCTAAATATTCAAAAAATGTTAAGGGTAAAATTTAATTTAAAACATGTAGTCATTTAGTTACAAAAAAAATGTGTATATGCTTTTAATCAGCACCTAAAACAACTCAAAGTCTGTATTAGAGATCTAAGAACCTACCCAAAAAATACTCACTCAAAAGTCTTCTGGTCAGGCACAGTGGCTCACTCCTATAATCCCAGCACTTTGGGAGGCCAAGGTGAACAGATCACTTGAGGCCAGGAGTTTGAGACCAGCCTGGCCAACATGGTGAAACCCCGTCTCCACTAAAAATACAAAAATTAGCCAGGGGTGGTGGCGGCGCCTGTAGTCCCAGCTACTCGGGAGGCTGAGGCCGCAGAATCACTTGAATGCTAAAGGTGAAGGTTGCAGTGAGCTGAGATCATGCCAGTGCACTCCACTTTGGGTAGCAGAGCAAGACTCTGTCTCAAAAAAAAAAAAAAGTTTTCTAACTGAATTTTTCTACTAGATATCAACAAAGAATTTGAAATTTTTATTTTTATGTTCATGCTGCATTTTTAAACACTACTTGTTTTATCAGGACTTGCATTTCTTATCTAGTTTTTAAGTTTGATTTCTTAAACAGCCCCTTAAAAACATGATCTTTTCTAATGATACCTTAGAAAAAGTTTTCCCCCCTAGTTTTAAAAATTCTGTAAAATTTCACTTTTTTTTTTTTAAGGATGTTAGCATTGGGTGGATAATCTAGTTGTTCTATTGCAGACGTGTAGCTAGTAAAATCTTGGATTTCTAAAAAATGATTTTACAGTGGAGTCATTATAGAAACCTGGGGGTTCCTAAAGAGAAAATTTGATTTAAATTTATTCATTTTCATTGATTAGTCAAAAAGTATTGTCAAAAGATATGTGCTTAAGTATTTGGTGAAAAAAAAATAAGAGTCATTAATGATTTTGAAGAGGTGATTTTTCTTGGACTAGAAAACATCCAGAGAAAAATGTACTATCGTCCAGAATAGGACATGAGTGGCAGAAAGAAAAATCAAATGGAAAACCATGCTAATAGCTCTTACTCATACACTGTCCCTCTGCCATTTGTGGTGTTCTGATTAAGGGAATTCCAAATTGATGACTGAAACACTATAAACTTAATTTCATGACACAATAGTATTTTCACAGCACTGTCTTCTTGAGTGCTCTGCTTGGAGAGAGGAAGAACTTTATAAATAAAACCATTGCATACTACTTTTTTGGTTGAGACAGATAGTAAGCACCTAGGTGATTCTGCAATATTCTGTTTTTATTTTTTTTACACTATCTTAAACGTCTTTAGAAATTTTTAGAGAGTATTCAATCCCTGTTTGCATTTATAACTGCGAAGCAGCTAAATGGATTCGGAAATGATGCATAGACTCATTTGGTTAAAAATTATTAAAATACATGTTGGCTGTAGCCATTCTTTATTCCTTGTCATTCAGCCAGTTCATACGTTTCAGTAACACCAATCTTCAATTTGAAATGCAATCTGTGAACCATAAATCTAGAGTGATATTCCAAAATCTATAATTTGTTGTTGTTGTTGTTTTAAGACAGGACCTCACTCTCATTACCCAGGCTGGAGTGCAGTGGAGCAGTCACAGCTCACTGTAGCCTCAAATTCCCAGGCTCAGGTGATCCTCCCACCTCAGCCTCCCAAGTAACTGAGACTACAGGCACACCACCACACCTGGCTAATTTTTGGGTTTTTTTTGTTCTTTTGTTTGTTTGTTTTGTTTTGTTTTTATAAAGATGGGGTTTCACCATGTTGCTCAGGCTGGTCTCCTGGGCTCAAGCAGTCTGCCCACCTCAGCCTCCCAAAGTGCTGGGATTACAAGTGTGAGCCACCATGCCCAGCTGTTATCTTTTTAAAAGACATTTTGAATCCTTAAATTTCCTTTTATGCCTTTTTTTATGTTGTTATTCTCGTTAAGAAACAGATGTAGAATGGTGTTTTCTGAGACTTTAAAGTTGGAGGTAATGAAATAGCCAAACAAAAATGCTTAGGTTACAATTAAAGGGAACTGCAGTATGGAGTACTGAGAACTGCAGGTATGGAGTCATATTCCTATAAATGGGAATATAAGCATATATAAATTATCTAACCAAAAATGTAGAGACAACATACCAAAACCTTAAAGAGCATCCTGAGGTAATGAAGAAGGACAGTTGGCATCAAATAGAATAATCATGAAGGCTCAGGAAAACTTGTGCTGATTAAAACAAAAAATCCCTTATTTTTTAGGGATACATACGTACTGTTGTGTTTTCAGGTGAAATTATGGGTGTCTAGAATTTGCTTCAAACTACTCCAGCAAAAGAGGGGGTCGGAGGGAAGCTGAAGGGGTTATAGAAAAAATAAGAATGGTAGAATGTTAATTTTTGAATACCATCCTTTTGTAGTGGCCATACTAATCTTCTCTGTATCGTTCCAATTTTGGTATATGTGCGGCTGAAGCGAGCACTAGAATGTTATTTTTAAAGCTAAGTTTCTGATATTAGGTACATGAGGGTTAGTGTATGTTTCAAAATTTCTGTAATAAAGTTTAAAAATGGGTTGCAAGTTTGGTGCTTAGATTCATAATGGCTGAAAAAATTATTGTAATTTCATTTATTTAAAATGGAACATTTTATGTTATCAAATATATGTAAAAGTAAGCAGTCAAAATAAGGAAAAATAGAGCTATGAAAAACAATTTATATATAATATAAATCTACTTAAACTCTCTTTTGTGTATCTTTAAGTACCTAACACCCTACCTAGCATATAGGAAGCATACAGTAAATGCTGTTGAACTGAACTAATCTGTATCTTACAACAGTAAAAGTGTTTAATTTTTTAGGAGATTTAGAATTTTCTTTTTCTTTCAGAACTTGTCTTAGAATGTTGATTAGAAATGGAGAGTGTAATGTTGGTCTTGTTTTTGTTACTAAGATAATTTTTGTTTTATGATGTTAGGTTGTATGAAGTTACGTTGTTTTACAATGTTGGGTTTGAAAATATAAAAATCTTTAAATAACTGTTTTGCTGTCTCAACGTTCAGACTTAACTTCTCTGTATTTTGGTTGCTTAATATGGTGGTAGATTTCCATGAGTGTTAAATGTTTAGTTGACTTACTAAAAGCAAGTTATGTTTTTGTATTGAAGTAAGAGGCTCAACTTAGCCTTGAATTGCATGTTTTTAGTTGAAACATATTGGGCATAGGGAAATTCAGATACTACAAACTTCCATTTGTCAGGAGTAAGGCTGAATTTTCTGTCTTCATGAAACCACTTCAGCTAAATGGAAGTCTTACCTTTTTCTGTCTGAAGGCACAATATGTTATACCTAGCCCAAACTGGCCAAAATTAGTTTAATTCTAGGTAAGTGGTTTGATGTCTAGTTAATGTATGATATTCTTAGCACTTTTTTTTCTCCTTTTTCTAGAGAGCCACTAGAGCAGAGTTGCTAGTGAACAGTTTAATTTCCACATACGTCACAGAAAGAGAGCTAAAGGGCTCTGGTTATCATCCACAGACTGACCAGTCAACCCCTAAATAACCTGATATTAACTCCACAAATGTTAGCTAGATTGGACCATGTGTAATCTGAGTCAGAAGTCGGAATCAGAAGAGATAAATGATGCGTTATCACTCAACAGTAATGTCTGCAACAGTATTGTAAAATTGTTATACTTTACCTGTCGACCACATCCATCCTTACCTCTCTCATCACCTTACTATTTAAGGACAGTCCCTCTACTCTACCTATAGTATTTATCTCAATGCTTCCTTGCTTTTTCTTTTATTATCTCCTCTCTCCTACATGTATAAATGCCTAGCATAGTGCCACACATATGGTAAACACCAGTTTATTATTTTTATTTCTTTTCTAATGTCATCTTCCCCCTCAGCCTATGAATATAAACACATCTTCATCTTTAAAACCAAAAACCATATACTTCCTCCATATACCATCCTTAAGATTTTTTTTCTTTGACAGCCACCTACATTTAAAAGGCTATACTTAATGTTGCTTGCCACCCATTCAGGATTTAACAAAGTTCTTATTTGTCTTTCTTTTAACCTAGTTTATTTGACCTATCTTTAGTATTTCTTTTTGATAACCATCTTCTAAAGAAATTCTCTGAATTTGAATGCATGATACGACCTTTTATTCCAAGGACTTTGCCTCTCTGACCAGTCCTTTGTCTGTCTAGCTCGGTTCCTCTTTAGGGTTGCCACATTTAGTTTTGCAAATTGTGCACAGCTCTAGGGGGCATCATTCATATCATATGTAGTCTGTGTGATAGGCCCTCCTTGGCACGGTGCAGTGCAGCTTCACTAACTGCAGCAGCTCTGCTCAGACCTTAAATGCATTGACATTCACTAAATTTCTGTCAGAAGACCTCTTTTATCATACCATAGTAGGTGTTCAAAATTAGGTGATTCTATGCTAATCCTCTCCCCCAGCTCCAACTGACACAAAATATGCCATTCTGTATTTCTAGACTAGACCACTTTTCTGAATTCCAGATTTTTCATAAATTTCATGTAGGACTCACCACCTCAGATTAAACCAAATCTTTTTACCCCTCCTTCTCCCATCCCCTCAACCTAAACTGTCTTCATTTCCTGTATTGCCTATTTCAAGTACCATCCAAGAGCCATCCTGAGTTCCTCCTCCAGCCTTTCTTCTCTTGTCTAGTTAGTCAGCAAGTCTTGCAGATTCTGCCTCCTCACCTGAAGTTTTCAAACATTTTGATTTGGTACCCCTTTACATTCTTGAAAATTATTGAAGATCCAAAGAACTTCTGTTATATGGGTTATAGCTATTAATATTTGTCATATTTGAAATTGAAATAAGATTTTAAGGTATTTTAAAATAACAGTACAAAACCATTGTATTTTGACATGAATAACACTTTTATGAAAATAACTATATTCCAAAACAATAAAATTACCAAAAAGTTGCATTGTTTTTTATTTTTGCAATTTCTTTACTATCTAACTGAATAGAGGACAGCTAAATTCTTGTATATTCTTCTGCATTTAATTTATAGTAATACAATGTTTGGGTTGAAGTACATGAAGCAAATTCAGCCTCACACAGATACATAGTTGAAAAGGAGTATTTTCAGATCATTAATACTACATCAAAACTTGACCAGTGGTGGTTTAAGTCTTAAAGTTTAATGATAGAATCTGAAACCATATCAATGAACCTTTTATAGTATTAAAATCTTTCAAATGTAAATTTCATGCATTTTGGTCATTTGGGAAATATTCACGGAGTTATGCAGATCTTCCAAATGTTGACACATTTTATTCTACAATTTTTTTCAAATCACATTTTTTAAAACATCACCTATCTTATGAGAAAAGCCTAAGTATTGGGAAGCTGTCAACTTTGTGGTGTCAGAGTCAAGTTTTCCAAGATTCTAATTCTTTATCAAAAGCCCAAATTTTATCGTTGGCTGCAAATACATTGTTTTCCTTAAAGACACAGCCTTCCTTCATTCGTTTTTCAGAAAACCTCTGCTTGATAGCTGTATTAGTCCATTTTCATGCTGCTGATAAAGACATATAGGAGACTGGGCAATTTATAAAAGAAAGAGGTTTATTGGATTTACAGGTCCACATGGCTAGCGAGGCCTCACAATCATGGTGGAAGGCAAGGAGGAGCAAGTTACGTCTCAGAGCTTGTGCAGAGAAACTCCCGTTTTGTTTTGGGGTTTTTTTGTCTTTTTTTAATTTTATTTTATTTTAAGTTCTGGGATACACGTGCAGAATGTGCAGGTTTGTTACATAGCTATGCATGTGCCGTGGTAGTTTGCTGCACCTATCAACCCATCATCTAGGTTTTAAGCCCCACATGCATTAGGTATTTGTCCTAATGCTCTCCCTCCCCTTGCCCCCACCCCGCAACAGGCCCTGGTGTGTGTTGTTCCCCCTCCCTGTGTCCATGTGTTCTCATTGTTCAACTCCCACTTATGAGTGAGAACATGTGGTGTTTGATTTTGTGTTCCTGTGTTAGTTTGCTGAGAATGATGGTTTCCAGCTTCACCCATGTCCCTGCAAAGGACATGAACTCATTCTTTTTTATGGCTGCATAGTATTCCATGGTGTATATGTGCCACATTTTCTTTATCCAGTCTATCAGGATGGAGATTTGGGTTGGTTCCAATTCTTTGCTATTGTAAATAGTGCTGCAATAAACATACATGTGCATGTGTCTTTATAGTAGAATGGTTTATAATCCTTTGGGTATATACCTAGTAATGGGATTGCTGGGGCAAATGGTATTTCTGGTTCTAGATCCTTGAGGAATCGCCACACTGTCTTCCACAATGGTTGAACTAATTTACGGTCCCACCAGTAGTGTAAAAGCATTCCTATTTCTCCACATCTTCTCCAGCATCTTTTGTTTCCTGACTTTTTAATAATCACTATTCTGACTGGTGTGAGATGGTATCTCATTGTGGTGTGATTTGCATTTGTCTAATGACCAGTGATGAAGAGCTTTTTTTCATATGTTTTTGGCTGCATAAATGTCTTCTTTTGTGAATTGTCTGTTCATATCCTTTGCCCACTTTTTGATGGGATTTTTCTTTCTCATGTAAATTTGTTTATGTTCCTTGTAGATTCTGGATAATAGCCCTTTGTCAGATGGATAGATTGCAGAAATTTTCTCCCATTCTGTAGGTTGCCTGTTCACTCTCATGATAGTTTGTTTTCCTGTGTAGAAGCTCTTTAGTTTGATTAGATCCCATTTGTCAATTTTGGCTTTTGTTGTGATTGCTTTTGGTGTTTTAGTCATGAAATCATTGCCCATGACTGTGTCCTGAATGGTATTGCCTAGGTTTTCTTCTAGGTTTTTATGGTTTTGGGTTTTACATTTAAGTCTTTAATCTACCTTAATTTTTTATAAGGTATAAGGAAGGGGTCCAGTTTCTGTTTTCTGCATATGGCTAGCCAGTTTTCCCAGCACTGTTTATTAAATAGGGAATCATTTCCCTATTGCTTGTATTTGTCAGGTTTGTGAAAGATCACATGGTTGTAGATGTGTGGAGTTATTTCTGGGGTCTCTGTTCTGTTGCATTGGTCTATATATCTTTTTTGGTACCAGTACCATGCTGTTTTGGTTACTATAGCCTTGTAGTATAGTTTGAAGTCAGGTAGTGTGATGCCTCCAGCTTTGTTATTTTTGCTTAGGACTGTCTTGGCTATACAGGTTCATTTTTTGTTTCACATGAAATTTAAAGTAGTTTTTTCTAATTCTGTGAAGAATGTCAATGGTAGCCTGATGGGGATAGCATTGAATCTATAAATTACTTTGGGCAATGTGGCCATTTTCACAGTAGTTCTCCTTGAAGAGGTCCTTCACGTCCATTGTAGGTTGTATTCATAGGTATTTTATTCCCTTTGTAGCAGTTATGAATGGGAGTTCACTCATGATTTGGCTCTCTGCTTGTCTATTTTCGGTGTATAGGAATGCTTGTGATTTTTGCACGTTGATTTTTGTATCCTGAGATTTTGCTGAAGTTGCTTATCAGGTTAAGGAGATTTTGGACTGAGACAATGGGCTTTTCTAAATATACAATCATGTCATCTGCAAACAGAGACCATTTGACTTCCTCTCTTCCTATTTAAATACTCTTTATTTCTTTCTCTTGCCTAGTTGCCCTGGCCAGAACTTCCAATACTTTGTTGAATAGGAGTGGTGAGAGAGGGCATCCTTGTCTTGTGCTGGTTTTCAGAGGGAGTACTTCCAGCTTTTGCCCATTCAATATGATATTGGCTATGGGTCTGTCATAAATAGCTCTTATTATTTTGAGATATGTTTCATCAATAGTTTATTGAGAGTTTTTAACATGAAGGGATGTTGAATTTTATTGAAGGCCTTTTCTGCATCTATTGAGTTACTTATGTGGTTTTTGTCATTGGTTCTGTTTATGTGATGGATTACTTTTATTGATTTGCGTATGTTGAACCAGCTTTGCATCCCAGGGATGAAGCTCACTTGATCATGGTGGATAAGCTTTTTGATGTGCTGCTGGATTCGGTTGACCAATATTTTATTAAGGATTTTTGCATCAATGTGCATCAGGGATATTGGCCTGAAATTTTCTTTTTTTGTTGTGTCTCTGCCAGCTTTTGGTATCAGGATGATGCTGGCCCCATAAAAGTTGAGTTAGAGAGGAGTCCCTCTTTTTCAATTGTTTGAAATATTTTCAGAAGGAATGGTACCAGCTCCTCTTTGTACCTCTGGTAGAATTTGGCTGTGAATCAGTCTGGTCCTGGGCCTTTTGTGGTTGGTAGGCTATTGATTACTGCCTCAATTTCAGAACTTGTTATTGGTCTATTCAGGGATTCGACTTCTTCCTGGTTTAGTCTGGGGAGGGTGTATGTGTCCAGGAATTTATCTGTTTCTTCTAGATTTTCTAGTTTATTTGCATAGAGGTGTTTATAGTACTCTCTGATGGTAGTTTTTATTTCTGTGGGATCAGTGGTGATATCCCCTTTATCATTTTTATTGTGTCTATTTGATTCTTCTCTCTTTATTCTTCATTAGTCTAGCTAGCAGTCTATCTATTTTGTTATTTTTTTCCAAAAAACCAGCTCCTGGATTCGTTTATTTTTATTTTTTGAAGGGTTCTTCCTGTCTCTATCTCCTTTAGTTCTGCTCTGATCTTAGTTGTTTCTTGTCTTCGTCTAGCTTTTGAATTTGTTTGCTCTTCCTTCTTTAGTTCTTTTAATTGTGATATTAGGGTTTCAATTTCATATCTTTCCAGCTTTCTGATATGGGCATTTAGTGCTATAAATTTCCCTCTACACACTGCTTTAGCAGAATCTCTGGTACATTGTCTCTTTGTTCTCATTGGTTTCAAAGAACTTCTTTATTTCTGCCTTCATTTTGTTACTTACTCAGGAGTCATTCAGGAGCAGGTTCTTCAATTTCCATGTAGTTGTGCCATTTTGGGTGAGTTTCTTATCCTGAGTTCTTACTTGATTGCACTGTGGTCTGAGAGACTGTTAGGATTTCTGTTCTTTTGCATTTGCTGAGGAGTGTTTTACTTCCATTTATGTGATCGATTTTAGAATAAGTGCCATGCGGCGCTGAGAAGAATGTATATTCTGTTGATTAGTGGTGAAGAGTTTGTAGATGTCTATGAGGTCCACTTGATCCAGAGCTGAGTTCAAGTCCTGAATATCCTTGTTAATTTTCTGTCTCATTGATCTGTCTAGTATTGACAGTAGGGTGTTAAAGAGTCCCACTATTATTGCATGGGAGTCTGAGTCTCTTTCAAGGTCTCTAAGAACTTGTTTTATGAATCTGGGTGCTCCTATATTGGGTCCACATATATTTAGGATAGTTAGCTCTTCTTGTAGCATTGATCCCTTTACCGTTATGTAATGCCCTTCTTTGTCTTTTTTGATCTTTGTTGGTTTTATGTCTGTTTTATCAGAGACTAGTATTTCAACCCCTGCTTTTTTTTTTTCTTTCCATTTGCTTGGTAAATACTCCTCCAACCCTTTTTTTTGAGCCTATGTATGTCTTTGCATGTGAGATGGGTGTCCTGAATAAAGCACACCAATGGGTCTTGACTCTTCATCCAATTTGCCAGTCTATGTCTTTTAATTGGGGCATTTAGCCCATTTATATTTAAGGCTAAATATTGTTATGTGTGAATTTGATCCAGTCATCATGATGCTAGCTGGTTTTTTTGCACATTAGTTGATGCAGTTTCTTCATAGTGTCATTGGTCATTATATTTTGGTGTGTTTTTGCAGTGGCTAGTACCAGTTTTTCCTTTCCATATTTAGTGCTTCCTTCAGGAGTTCTTGTAAGGGCTGCCTGGTGGTGACAAAATCCCTCTGCATTTGCTTGTCTGGAAAGGATTTTATTTCTCCTTTGCTTCTGAAGCTTTGTTTGCCTGTATATGAAACTCTGGGTTGAAAAATCCTTTCTTTAAGAATGTTGAATATTGGCCCCCACTCTCTTCTGGCTTATAGGGTTTCTGCAGAGAGATCTGCTGTTAGTCTGATGGGCTTCCCTTTGTAGGTGACCTGACCTTTCTCTCTGGCTGCCCTTAACATTGTTTCCTTCATTTCAGCCTTGGAGAATCTGACGATTATGTGTCTTGGGGTTGATCTTCTCATGGAGTATCTTAGTGGTGGTCTGTGTATTTCCTGAATGGGAATGTTGGCCTGTCTTACTAGGTTGGGGAGGTTCTCCTGAACTAGGTTGAGGAAGTTCTCCTGAGAGTTCACATCTCTCTGAAGTGTGTTTTCCAACTTGGTTCCATTCTCCCCGTCACTTTCAGTTACACTAATCAATTGTAGGTTTGGTCTTTTCACATAGTCCCATATTTCTTGGAGGCTTTGTTCATTCCTTTTCATTCTTTTTTCTCTAATCTTGTCTTCACACCTTATTTCAGCAAGGTGATCTTCAATCTGTGGTATCCTTTCTTCCGCTTGATCGATTGAGCTATTGATACTTTCGTATGCTTCTCTGATTTCTCGTGCTATGTTTTTCAGTTCCATCAGGCCATTTATGTTCCTTGCTAAACTGGTTATTGTAGTTAGCAGTTCTTGTAACCTTTTATCAAGGTTCTTAGCTTCCTTGCATTGGGTTAGAACATGCTGCTTTAGCTCAGAGGAGTTTGTTATTACCCACCTTCTGAAATCTTTTGTTAATTCATCAGTCTCAGTCTCCATCCAGTTTTGTGCCCTTGCTGGAGAGGAGTTGCGATCATTTGGAGAAGAAGCATTCTGGCTTTTGGAATTTTCAGCGTTTTTGTGCTGGTTTGTCCTCATCTTCATGGATTTGTCTACCTTTGGTCTTTGAGGCTGATGACCTTTGGATGGGGTTTTTATTGGGGGGTCTTTTTGTTGATGTTGTTGCTTTCTGCTTGTTTGTTTTTCTTCTAACAGTCGGGCCCCTCTTCTGCAGGTCTGCTGCAGTTTGCTGGAGGTCTACTCCAGACCCTGTTCGCCTGGTTATCACCAGTGGAGGCTGCAGAACAGCAAAGATTGCTGCCTACTCCTTCCTCTGGAAGCTTCGTCCCAGAGGGGCACTGGCCTGATGCCAGCCGGAGCTCTCCCGTATGAGGTGTCTGTCGACCCCTGTTGGGAGGTCTCTCCCAGGCAGGAGACACGGGATCAGGGACCCACTTGAGGAGGCAGCCTGTCCCTTAGCAGAGCTGGTACGCTGTGCTGGGAGAATCCCCCTTCTCAGGATCAGCTGCTCTCTTCAGAGCCAGCAGCCAGGAAAGATTAAGTCCACTGAAGCTACACCCACAGCCGTCCCTCCCCCAGTGTCTCTGTCCCAGGGAGATGAGAGTTTTATCTGTAAGCCCCTGGCTGGGGCTGCTGCATTTTCTTCAGAGATGCCCTGCCCAGTGAGGAGGAATGTAGAGAAGCAGTCTGGCCACAGCCACTTTGCCACACTGTGGTGAATCCTGCCCAGTCAAAACCTCCCAGTCTCCATAGCACTGTCAGGGGAAACCACCTACTAAAGCCTCAGTAATGGCGGATGCCCCTCCCCTAAACAAGCTCCATCGTCCCAGGTCAACTCCAGACTTGTGCTGGCAGTGAGAATTTCCAGCCAGTGGTTCCTAGCTTTCTGGGATCCATGGGAGTGGGACCCGCTGAGCGAGACCACTTGGCTCCCTGGCTTCAGCCCCCTTTCCAGGGGAGTGAATGGTTCTGTCTCGCTGGCATTCCAGGCACCACTATAGTTATGAGAAAAACTCCTACAGCTAGCTCAGTGCCTGCCCAAACAGCCACCCAGTTTTGTGCTTGAAACCCAGGGCCCCGGTGGTGTAGGCACAGGAGGGAATCTCCTAATCTGCAGATTGCAAAAACCATGGGAAAATCATAGTACCCGGGCCAGGTAGCACAGTCCCTCATGGCTTCCCTTGGCTGGAGGAGGGAGGTCCCCCAATTCCTTGCACTTCCCGGGTGAAGCAACGCCCCACCCTGCTTCTGCTCACTCTCTGTGGGTTGTACCCACTACCTAACCAGTCCCAATGAGATGGATACCTCAGTTGGAAATGCAGAAATCACCTACCTTCTCCATTGATCTCCCTGGGAACCTCAGACCAGAGCTGTTTCTATTTGGCCATCTTGGCCCCTCCCCGAAACTGCCATTTTTAAAACCATCAGATCTCATGAGACCCATTCACTATCACAGAACAGCATGGAAAAGACTCGCCCCCATGATTCAGTTATCTCCCACAAGGCCCATCCCACAACACATGGGAATTACAGGAGCTACAAGATGAGATTTGGGTGGGGACACAGAGCCAAACCATATCATTCTGCCCCTGGCCCCTCCCAAATCTCATCTCTTCACATTTCAAAACCAGTCATGCCCTCCCAACAGTCCCCTAAAGTCTCAACTCATTTCAGCATTAACTCAAAAGTAAACAGTCCAGTGTCTCATTCGAGACAAGGCAAGTCCCTTCCACCTATAAGCCTGTAAAATCAAAAACAAGTTAGTTACTTCCTAGATACAAGGAGGATACAGGCATTGGGTCAACACAGCCATTCCAAATGGGAGAAATTGGCCAAAACAAAGGGTCTATAGGCCCAGTGCAAGTCCGAAATCCAGCAAGGCAGTCAAATCTTAAAGCTCCAAAATGATCTCCTTTGACTCCATGTCTCGCATCCGGGTCACGCTGGCACAAGAGGTGGGCTCCCACAGCCTTGAGCAGCTCTTTCCCTGTGGCTTTGCAGGGTGTAGCCCCACTCCTGGCTGTTTTCATGGGCCAACATTGTCTGCAGCTTTTCCAGCTGCACAGTGCAAGCTGTCAGTAGATCTACCATTCTGGGGTCTGGAGGACAGCGGCCCTCTTCTCACAGCTCCAGTAGGTGGTGCCCCAGTAGGGACTCTCTATGGGGGCTCCAAACCCATATTTCCCTTCCTGGCTGCCATAGCAGAGGTTCTCCATGAGGACCCTGCCCCTACAGCAACTTCTGCCTGGTTATCCAGGCATTTCCATACATCCTCTGAAATCAAGGTGGAGGTTCCCAAACCTCAATTCTTGACTTCTGTACACCCACAGGCCCAACACCACATGGAAGCTGCCAAGATTTGGGGCTTCCACACTCTGAAGCAACAGCCTGAGCTGTACCTTGGCCCCTTTTAGCCATGGCCAGAGCAGCTGAAACACAGGGTACCACGTCCCTAGGCTGCACAGAGCAGGGTGGTCCTGGGCCCAGCCCATAAAACCATCTTTCCTTTTAGGCCTCCAGGCCTGTGATGGGAGGGGCTGCTGTGAAGACCTCTGACATGCCCTGGAGACATTTTCCCCATTGTTCTTGGGGATTAACATTTGGCTGCTCGGTACTTTTGCCGGCTTGAATTTCTCCTCAGAAAACGGGATTTTCATTTCTATTGCATTGTCAGGCTGCAAATTCTCCAACCTTTTATGCTCTGTTCCCATTATAAAACTGAATGCCTTTAGCAGCACCCAAGTCACATCCTGAATGGTTTGCTGCTTAGATTTCTTCTGCCAAATTCCCTAAATCATCTCTCCCAAGTTCAAAGTTCCACAAATCTCTAGGGTCGGGGCAAAATGCCACCAGTCTCTTTGCTAAAACATAGCAAGAGTCACCCTTGCTCCAGTTCACAAGTTCCTCATTTCCATCTGAGACTGCCTCAGCCTGGACTTTATTGTCTATAACAGTGTCAGCATTTTGGTCAAAGCCATTCAGCAAGTCTCTAGGAAGTTTTAAACTTTCCCACATCGTCCTGTCTCCTGAGTCCTCCAAGTCTCCAGGAAGTTCCAAACTTTCCCACATTTTCCTGTCTTCTGAGTCCTCCAAACTGTTCCAACCTCTGCCTATTACCCAGTTCCAAAGTTGCTTACACATTTTCGGGTATCTTTTCAACAACACCCCACTCTACTGGTACCAATTTACTCTTTTAGTCTGTTTTCATGCTGCTGATAAAGACATACCTGAGACTGGGCAATTTACAAAAGAAAGAGGTTCATTGGACTTAACAGTTCCACGTGTCTGGGGTGGGGGGGCCTCACAATCATGGCAGAGGGCAAGGAGGAGCAAGTCATGTCTTACATGGATGGTGGCAGGCAAAGAAAGAGAGCTTGTGCTGAAAAACTCCCATTTTTAAGACCATCAGATCTTGTGAGATTCATTCACTATCACAAGAACTGCATGGGAAAGACCCGCCCCTGTGATTCAATCATTTCCCACCGGGCCCCTCCCACAACACCAGAGGATTATGAAAGCTACAAGATGAGATTTGGGTGGGGACACAGAATCAAACCATATCAATAGTCAAGTTCACATAACCACACATAGTCGTTTCCTAATGTAAAAGAGAAAAGAGAGTGGTGTCATGAAAACAATGACTGATTCCACTTGTAGTTCATGCAGTTCAAATAACTACACAAGCTTTTCCTCATGACAGCCATGATACTTCAGTTTGTAGCAGATATGCTTTATGCAAACTTCCCAGTTTGTCAGATAATATTAAAAAGAAATATAAGAGTTAAGATTTAATAAAATCAGTAATTTTTTATTTTTTTCAATGTGGATATTCTCAAGTGAAACTTTTTTACTGTGATGTGAAGTATAGGTTAGTGCTACTCCTTTGATTCATGCTAAGGTTTCAGCAGTTTTATCCACCATTGCTTTTGCACTATCAGTGCCAATATCCACTCAGTGAAAGAGGTCAAATAACATTTAAATAACACTTTGATATTATTATGAAAATAGTTGTGACCTCACCAATGGACACCTTAAAAAGGGTCTTGATGACCCCCAGGATCCATAGACTATACTTTGAGAACTGCTTCCTAAACATCCAAGATATGTTGCCCTTGCCCACTCTACTTTCTTAACTCCACCCCTTATTAATTCTTACCTTTGTTGTTTTTATAGTTCCCTAACTGGTCTCCCAATCTTCAGTCTTTTTCTCTTCCTTAAAAGTTCCTAGAATACAAATCTGATTTTGTTGATACCCTATTAAAATCTTTCGACATGCTCCAGCACAATTGGATAAACTCCAGATTTCTTCATAGAATATAAAAGACCCTTTATTATCATACCTACCTTAGTAACCTCTGTTCCTGTCAGTACTTCCTAGTCTTTGAGCCAAGCTGAATTTACTGGTAATTCCCTGAACACATCATGGTTTCTACATGATTTCTACATGCTATTCTTCCTAACTGTAATACTCTTTTACTTCCCACCTATCCCTCTAATTGTACGTCATTTTTAAATCACCTTATGTCACCACCTACAAAATTTTATATTAGAATTTGTTATCGTACTTGTATTATAGTCATTTTGCTTATATGTCATTTTTTCCTATTAGATTGTGAGCTGTTTGAGGTCAGGAACTGTGTCTTTCTTTGTATTCCCAGTACTTATCAAGGGTGAGGCATACAGTAGTCATTTAATAAATATTTGAGTGTTTAAATGAACTCCATCAAAACTGAAAATACAAATTAATTCCATGGTATTTCATTTTCTTTTCCTTCTAATATAGTTCTTAGAGTTGCTAATTAATAATAAAAAAGGCCACAGATGAGAAAAAGAAAAAAGTGTGTGTGTGTACATATATATATGTACACACACATACACAGTGTGTGTGTATATACACGAAGTGTATACACTGTGCATATATATTATATATAATATATATGTCTCAGCCACTTTATTGGATGAAGCAATGGATCTTTATTTCCATAATTTTTACTATAAGATTCAGGGGAACATTCAATTTATATATGTTTTTGAAAAGTTGTAATGAATTACATTTTAAAAAATTAACCTCCTTAATTTATTATAACTCAGTCCCTAATCAATTTAGACGTTTTTTCCTAATTTAGAATTCTTAATGTGGAGGCAAAAATGCCAGGATATTTCCATTTTTTATTAATATTTTAAAACTACTATCTGGGAATATTAGGATTATTAAAATTACTTTTTAAATGTGTTCTATACATTGTTTTATGAGAAAACTTGGTTGATTCTATTTTGGTTTTGAGTTTAGTACAGTAAAATAAAATCTTGTTAAAGGGACTTCTATCAGAAGGGTACGTAACTAGAAATCCCACTTAACAGAATCCAGTAATATATATCATTTGTCAGCTAAAACAACCTCGTTGAAAAGAAAACATTTTTTTCTAAGATTTTATAATGTATAAAACTTTAAAAGTTAAATTAGGCCTGGTGCAGCCTGTAATCACACCTGTAGTCCCAGTGCTTTGGGAGGCTGAGGCAAGAGGATCACTTGAGGCCAGGAGTTTGAGATTAGCCTGGGCAATATGGTGAGATCTCTGTCTCTGCAAAAAAAATTTGTTTTTAAATTAGCTGGGCACGGTGGCACACGCCTATGGTTTCAGTTTCTCAGTAGGCTGAGATGGAGGAGCTCTTGAGCCTGGGAGGTCAAGGCTGCAGTGAGCTGTGATTGTGTCACTGCCCCCCAGCCTGGGCAACAGAACGAAACCCTGTCTCTAAAAAAATAAATAAAAATGAAATTTAAAATGTACATTTTTTTATATTTAAAAATTTTTATTGCCCACCATTTGTTCTGCATAATGCATTGTAGATATATATATTTAGATAAATCCAAATCACCTAAAAGCAAATTTTGTAGATTATGCTTTTCTGCCTGTTGACCATTTCATTGTTCGTTAGCATAATATTTAAAAGTGAATCATTCGGGGCCTCACTAATTTAAAATTTACAATGACTGAGTCACTGGACTGAAGCCTAGCTTTTTACAGCCCCTTGCCTAGATGTTGCCTAGTAAATTAAAATAACATGTTTACAAAATTACAAGGGGAAATAAAACTTTTAGTGACCTTTATGTACTTAAATTATTGCTGTATTATAGATTTGTTGATTATAAGTCATGCCTTTAATACATACTTGTTGATTAAAAACCAATAGTAATTGCAGTTTCTTCAAAAAGATTCTGAATTAATAAGGTATGTATACTGTAGTCAGATTTATGACTTTTCCCTTTGGCCAAATATAGCATATTGGGATTATGCTTGGAATTATTTTATCTATTTTGTCCCCATTGCCTTAAATTTTTAAAAATTGGAATGTTCTCTGATCTCTGTGTCAGTGTTGTACATAATTAGAATGCCATGGTGTACCAGTGAGAAACAAAGTAGAATAGTTTAATTCCATTGACTGATGGAAATTGATGGTAAAATGTTAAAAATGGTTACCTAAACTCGGAAATGGGTATATGTAGTTAGTAGATTTATAGGAATAATAGCAAGTCGCATATTTAATTTGATAAATTTTATTTGAAAATAGTTCCCTTTTGTACTTTTATGTTTTTATAAGGAATAATACATTCAGAATTGAAAACCAAAGGATAATAGTGATTTTGCTCATAAATCTATTTTTCAGCATTCATTTACTACAAACATTGTCATCTGTTCTTTTATTTCATAATTAATTTAAAAATTCTTCATTTTTTTATCTAATTTAACATTTTCATATTTTTAAAGGTCCCCAGGTGCATCCAATTTTTCAACTTTACCAAAGATCTCTCCTTCATCTCTATCAAATAATTATAACAACATGAACAACAGAAAGTAAGCACTGAATCTTAAAAACTCTTTGTTTAATTGATCACCCTATTATGGTTGCAAAAAATCTCTTGTATCTAAAATTTAGGATAAAAGTCTTAATGCATTAAAATTGGTTTTCTTTTAAATTACCGGTCAGTTCTTCCATGAGTAACAACAAAAAAGAAAGCAATTAAATTACTTCTTGATTTAATACATATACTGAAAGAAATAAAACACTTAAAATTTTTTATATACTAAACACTAATCATTAAAATATATTTAGAAGTTTGTTAGAACACAACTTTTTAGGAAGAATTTAAATTCAGATGTCATTTTAGAACTAGATGTGTAATCACATATAATAAAATATTTTTTAAAAGTGTGTATCAGTGATTCTCAAGTGGAAAGCACACAATAAATTTTTGTTTATGAAAAAGGCAATCACTTTTTCTTGAGAAGTTCAGAAAAACAATGTCCTTACCCCTTGCCAAATAAAATTTAGAATCATGGAATTTATAAAAATTTTATTGAAGTGTGTGTTATATTGCTATAAGAAAAACAGTTGAAAGTCAAGGTTACACAGCTTCACTCTGAGTGTATTATCTTGTATTGACTCTGAGTGTATTACCTTGAACATTGACATGTTTTTTTAATTCAAAAAGGGAAAAAGAAAACCTTTATTATTTGTAATTAGCCCAAATTATGGGAAGAATATTGATCTAGAGATATTATCCTCCTTTTATTTTTTTTTGACATGTATAGTGCCGTTTATGGATTAGATTGAAAGTATTTAGATATTTGCACTAACATATTAGTATTAGATATTTATCTAATACTGATACTAATTATGTATTACTATTATACTAATTAAAAATTTTAGTATTTAGATTTTTTTCAGTTTCTAAATGGCATCTGATTATCTCAGTGAGTAAATTCTAAAAGACTGAAGCTATTTGTGAAATAATCTTTAAAATTAAAACACCAATAATTAAATTAAAACACCAATAATTAAAACACCAATAGTTAAATTTATTATCTAACAGCTCAGAAACAGATCTTTGTGTAAAAAGAATTTAATATGATCAGGAGGCATTGTAGACTAATACGAATGGGCAGATTATCCAGGAAATATGGTTGAGAAAATTGGCTCATATCTGAGAATTCTTCTCTGGAATTTTAAATCCAAGATAATTGTTAAGCATATTTAAAAAGGAAAAATAAATGGAAAAAAGAACTTGTTACAAATGATAAAGGGTTTATATTCTAAATATATCAAGCTCATAAAAATCAGAAATTTTCTAAGACAGTCTTAGAAACACTGGGCAATACAAGTAAAGGAATTAAATAAGGGACAAACTTTTTTTGAGGTAGGATCTCACCCTGTCACCCAGGTTGAAGTACAGTGTCATAATCACAGCTCCCTGCACCCATGACCTCCCAGGCTCAAGTGATCCTCCCACCTTAGCCTCTTGAGTACTTGGATTACAGCACACGCCACTACACCCCGCTAATTTTCTTTTTATTATTTTCATAGAGACAGTCCCACTATGTTGCCCATGCTGGTTTCGAACTCCTGGGCTCAAGCAATCCTCCTGCCTCAGCCTCCCAAGTGCTGAGATTGCAGGCATGAGCCACCTTGCCCAGCTGGGATAAATATTTTACATTTTCACATTCACTACTGATTAGAGATATGTAAATTAAAACCATGAAAAACCCCATTTGCTTTCCCTTACCTCAGTCACATTGGGAAAAATTAAACAATGACATGTATTTTTATAATGATTCTGAGTGTTTGGAGTACTAGAATAATTTTTTCTAGCAAAATTGTTTACCAATATGAATCAAGAACATTTAAAACGTTTACATTCTTATTTCAGTAATTCATAAAAAGATATGTGCACTATGTGTAATAATATTACAACATAGTGTAATACTAAAATACTGAAGACACTGAATATTCAGAATTACACTGCAGTATCTTCTCTTCTATTTAAAAATGTATGTGCACAGGCCAAAAAAAAAGAGTGAAAATAACCCCTCGTAATTTGGTTTGTATTGCATGAGAGCTTTAAGTAAACTTACCAAGTCATTTTTTCATACTAGATAAAATATTACTTATGATTTACTCATTGCAGATGGCTCTCATATTTACTGTAAGAGAATTCATTTACAGGTATTTACAGTCATTCTTTGGAGAGATTTTTAACATTGTATATAGACTATGTTGAATGTAGACTATATTTTGACCAGAATTACCATATTGGTATGAGTGGTCTGGTGTGTTTCTGGTTTTGTTCTGTTTGCATTCTTAGTAAATACGTGACAGTATAATCTAATCTCAAAACCTCTGACTGCAGAAACTATTGAGAGAAATTAGAGTCTTAAATTTGAATGATTCTATCATATGACTACATTATATTTTTAGCTATTTATATTTTTTTAATTCAAACACTAAAATAGCCCTGTCATATTATGGGATTTTAATAGCGAATAGTCACTGAGGTACCATGAAGCTGTGAACCATTTTGAGCTTAAAAGTACATTTTTATGTATGGATTGTCTTTCTTAGTAAGTAACAGAACTTAAGCATTCGTAAAATGGAAAGTTTTTTTTTTTTAACTTTAAAAAACTTGAATTCTATCATATTTAAACAACTGTTTTACATACAATTTATTTCTTGAATTTCCATTCAGCTCGTGGGAAGACTTCAGATAGAAATAGCATAGTTTCTTTAAAAATATGTAAAATAGGTAATGACCTTTTTGGATTAAGTATGTTTTTGAAACCTTACGTATGTGGAAATAGTCTACAAGTATAAGTAATATATTAAAATCAATAGTTTATGAAATTTATTTATAAATTCAAGATTTAACCCTACACTGATACATTTCTAAGATATAAAATTTTTATTTCCAGAAGTAAGAATATTTTTATAAAATAATTCCAAGTAATAAAGTATACTTGGAATTATTTCATTTAAGTTTAATAAGTTTTTATTAAAAACCAGTATTATGAAAAATCCATTACTGTAATATAGTTTACCTTGTGTCATAATTTTACCTATTAGTCCCTTGTGTATTTGGTTTTGCCTCAGTTATAATTTAAGTACATTTTTAAATATCTGTCAGATTGTCTTTCTGGTAATAGTTCTATAACCTGTATTTTTCTGCCCTGCTATATTTGCTTTGGTATATTACTAATACTGCCTTTAAAAAATATTTTTAACGTGTTTATTGTCTCAATTTGACATTCCAAATGCAGAACACTTTTTTATTTTTCTGTTAATTCATTTATATCTTTTTCTTTGAAATGAAAATGATTCCCTGTATGAGATTGAGCCATGAACAGGAACTGTGAATTTTGGAAACTACCAGAGCTAGCCATCTGGCTCTTGATAAATTTGTTAGCTAAAAGCATCATTTCATTAACTGTAAAATGGGCATAATTATAGTTGTGAGGATTAAATTATATATTTATAAAGTCAGGTGTCAGTGCTAGTTTAAAAGTCAATCTGACATCTTTTATGGAAAGGTAAGGTTCAATTTCACAAAAAAAGTGTATTTTTAGTGTATTTTTATTAAGGATAGATATAATACAGAATTGATCTAATATAGTATTAAAATTCCCATTACTATTACTGTAAATTTATTTTTGCAAAGTAGCATAGCCTTAAAAGATGATGACTAGCTTAAGATCTTTAGGAAATAATTAGTAGACATAGTCATGAAAGGTACTAGAGGCTATCTTTAGGGCCCAGATTTTCATATATTTTTTGAATTATATAAACTGCTAGTTTTGATATTTTCCATGACAAGCCTTAATATTTCATTTAGAGCACACATAATATGTGGATTGTAAGTGACCAATCAAGATAATATTAAAGTATCTTAAATTCATTGATTTTCATTATCATTTTGAGCATCTAGACTATCTCAATCTTTGAGCAAAGTTGTAGATATTATTTAGGGATTTAGATTTTTTTAAAAACAAAACCAAAAAACTGCTTTGCAAGTAAGTTTTTTGTTCAGTTCTCAGTAAATAGCAATTTCTATCCCATCAAATTCCATCATGTTGCTGCAAAGAAGAGTAGAGCTTCCAGCATCCCTTTGTGTTACACGTAGGGAGAGACAGGATATCTGAATATATACTTATGGAATGAGCATGTAAATGTGCTTTTAGTCTTTTCACGTGTGTGTGTGTGTATAGGCATGACCATGCATTTGGGCATACTTTCCTGTGTGCTCTGGCTGCTTAAATTTTACTATGATTTTATAGCCAGAAGTTTTTTCTTCTCTGTAATGTGTAGAATGTGTAGAAAATGAAAGCCTTGCATTTTTTAAAATAATATACAGCAGATCTTCATTTTTAGCACTACTTAAACTTATAAAAGAAAAACAGGATTTTTTTTGTACTTCAGCTTTTTGTTGTGTGTACCCAAAGTTAGATTCAATAATCCAATTATGAGCAAAAATACTTAAAATTGCTAATAGGCGCTTTGTACTTTATTAGTTACTAGGAATATGAAATAAAATGTGAATCATGGGCTAATGATTTGCCAAAGAAAGATGCGTGAATTATATTTTTTGTGTTTTGTTTTAGTTTAAGTCAAGTAAATAGCTATAAGTCTAGCAATTCCGAATTTGAATTGATCAATGTTACATTTCTTTGGCGCCTGCTGTTTTTATCTCAGGGTGGATTATTTTTTCAGAGTTGAGGAGTTGACCTTTTTTGTTTGTAGGAGAAAGGAGTGTTTTTTTAAAAAATGCAAAAACATTAGTAGGCCAACATTGTATGTGTAATTTTAGGTTGGTTTGGTTTTGTGTGTTTTCTCTGGGGGTGGTGTGTGTGTGTGTGTGCGTGTGTGTGTGTGTGTGTGTGTGTGTGTGTGTATGTGTGTTTACTAAAGACTTTCTTAGAACAGGTAGTATAGTTCACATAAAGTTTTATAATAATAAAGTGAGAGTGTCCTATGTGGAATAATAAAGTGAAGTATTTAAAATTATAAGAAAAAACTACTTTAAAAAAAGTAATACCAGGAATAAATTATAGCCAGTTGTGAATTGCTAGAGATACTGATTTATCATGCTCATTTATAAAGCTGTTCTATTTATAGCATCATTTGCTTTTAGGAAAGATCTCATTCAGGTTTTTTCTAATTAATAAAAACAGATTGAAAGCATGCTTTTGAATTATATCCAAAATATTCATCATACATATTTTATAAGATGACCTATTAAAAAATAAGAAAGAATCCATTCTTTTTCACAAAATTATTTTTTATTATATGCGAAAGGAAGAGGGATCGTTTAACTTATTTTCTTCTTTCTAAAAATTATACTGATTTTGTAACTTTTAGAATATTACAGTTTTTTAATATTAACATTTAAATTATCTTGAGGTTATATTTATCTAATTAAATAAACTACATTGTTCTGAGAAACCAAAAGAAAGAAAAGGCAAATAACACTGGGATATACTTGCGTGGAATCATTTTTGCATTCCTGTTCACCCAGGCTATTTTCTGCATTTGAATACTAGTTTTTGCTGGTCTCGCATAGAAACTATAAATGGAATCTTCAGTGCATCATAACAGTGAGGTCACAGTGGCCTTGGAAATCTCTGCTCTTACCTGTAACTTTTTAAAGCATAACTCTTACTGTTTCTACCATTTTTATTCTATTACAATAACAGAATGCAAAGGGTCATAAAGGAGATGATTTGTTGCTGCGGGTGGTATTTAAAATCTGAATGTTTTAAATTTGATGGAGCAATGGGGAATGGAGCAAGCTGTAAAGCTGCTCTAGTTAATCAAAGGTAGAAAGATATAATAGTGGTTTGTATTGGTTGGTGTGGTATATGAGAGTTATTTTGTTGATTGGATAAGGAGTATCTTAATTCAGGGTGAGTTATTTTGTTTGAGGGTCAAGTCTTTAAAAAAGTATCTGAGTTGAGTACTTTACAAAAGAAATGTAATGATCAACCACATATCTCATAAATAGGCCTAAAGTACTCTTTATTATAAATATGTTGTAATATAATTGGCTGCATTATGAAAATTTTTTTTCTTCCAGTGTGAAAAACTCAAATTACTGTCTTCCATCATATACTGCTTATAAGAACTATGATTATTCGGAACCTGGAAGAAACAATGAACAGCCAGGCCTCTGTGGCCTAAGTAACTTGGGAAATACGTGTTTCATGAACTCAGCTATTCAGGTAGGTCTTTGTAAACAAAATGAAACTCATGTTTCATGGAAATCTGTAATACAAGAAGATAAAGTTGGGTTTTTCATGCCAGAACATGAGTATATGTTTTGAAAGTTCATTTTTCATGGAAGATTTAAGCATACATATTTGACTCATTCATTCTACTACTGGTAGTAGAATATATGTTTCTCAATTAGGTGACATGTGATTGATTAACATAATGTACAAGATTATATTTGCAAAAATATAATATCAGACAGAAAACTTAAGCTGTCTAAAAAGGGAGGAAAAAGAAAGCAAAACTAGTGAGTTCCCTCCATTATTCAGTAGAAGTCTGTTGCACTTTTTTTTTCTTTTTTTTTTTTTTTTTTTTGTCTTAATGGGAAATTAAAATTTTAAAAAGGAAAATCTTGGGAACTTCTTTATCTATACATACTTTAACAAATCACTTTCCCTTAAAGGTCTTTTAATTTGGGGATATAAGAGATAACTACCTTTCCCCTGCCCCCACCCCCTTTTTCTTTTCTTTCTGCTCTAGTCTGTATCCTCAACTTGTTAAATATTTATGTCTTTGATTGATTCTGAAGTAATGAGAGAGATATATTTTTTAATATCACTGTTACTGTGTATAAACTTAGGGCTGGTTATTTTATTCCCCTTTTACAGATAAAATTTCTGTGTTTATAAAAGCTCAGAATAATGGCAAACCATTTTTGATATTTGAATTTTAACCTTTTTTTCGTCAGTCTCTTTTGTGAATTCTGGATTTTTAGTTTTAAATCTAAACTTTTCTGTTCTCTATTCATATTTTTTTGTTGAATCTCCTATGCCCAGGAGGCAGCCTCAAAAGATATAGATTAAATGCAGGGTATAGATTGATAAGGACATTATTAGACATCTTTCTCACTATCTGAGAAAAGGATGACTCTTCACCATTCAGTATTCTAAGTGAATCTTTTTGTACATCATCATTCATACAGCTGTTTCCTAAATTAACCATTGCCTTTATAGCATTCTTGGAAATTAGAATCTGTCATACACTATAGGCCAGGAGTTAGCATCCTTTTAGAAACTGAATGGGGAAGGCATAATCGATTTCTGGTATTTTGCTTTAGAGTTGAACCACTTGGGAAGTGGCCTATCTGCCTAAGCAGATAGGTTAATATATAGGTTAATAAACTCTTCCTTTAAATCTTCAAGTGAGTAATCCTGCTCATAGTATAGTGTGAATTACTTTATTCAAAATAGTTTTTCAAGAATTCTAGCTCTAGTTAGACATAGAGACAATTTAAATTTTTATCTTTATTTTTCTAGATGAGGAAGAAAGCCAAAATGTATTATTATCCTAATAGTTAAATAACAAAGTAAAGTACATGGGTGCTTAGCTTTCAGAGATAGGAATGGGACAGACAAATTATAATATCTGTTGGACCATCTCTGGAACATGTTTTATGTAAATTGTGATTATACCAGTACTAGAAAACCCTGTTCTCAGATCATGAAGTTATATTAATTTTTATATACCTCTTTATCCTTGAACTGCCAAAATTACTTTGGTTCCAGATGCTTGATATCAGCTAGAGTTTTTTTTCCTAGTTTAGAAAACCAATCTTGGTGCTTTTTCATAAATATTAATAAAATATTTCAACAACATAGGGATTCAAAATTTGAATCTGTCAGGAGAGCACAAGAGTTTGTGTTGATGCTAATCATTCATGGGAGGCTTGGGCCAGCATTCAGACTAAATTCCTTCTAAAGCAATACACATCCTAGTTTTCTGTGCCTTTGATACATCTGTTTAGTATTGTCTGCATATGGTTAACTGCAATTTCTCAGAAATAGGTATTCAAATTGAATCTTTTAACCAGCTAGGTTAAGCTAGATTTGGCATCGTTTAGCTTTCTTGCATGTTATGTTTAAGGTGTGAGGATCTTCAGTTTATTCATTTTTGCTTCTATTCAAAACTATTTTATTAGAATAAATTGATAGCTCTATTGCAGACCCTCCTAATATATTTTACCATCACGTATTCCATTTCATCTGAGACACAGCCGTGAGCGTGATGGTTTATAATTTTATGGTAATAGCCATAAAATTTTTTGACAAAAATTTTAGCAGTGAGTATTTTAAGCAGTGGATATTATTTCATGATTATAGCTTTATTTAGTTGGAAACTGTATTGTCTCTAAAATAAAATTCTTCAAACAATTTGGAGAAGAGAAAAATGAGTTTTTACTTGTGCAGCTTTAGCTTTTAGTTCACATCTGGAATTAGAAAAGCTAGGCCTTTAGTTTTATTTTCTTAAAACTTCCATGATTTTTAATTGATTAAGATGTCAGCTCTCGAGCTGAAAATTGACTGTAAGAGGGAGTACAAAATGGTGGCAGTAGCCTTTACTCCTCTATTTCACAAAAATTCATGTAGTTCATAGATCCAAAAATAAAAAGGGTAATAGATAACTAATAGAATAGATTCTTTAGGTTTTGTCAGATACTATTTCTTCAGTTATGCTTTTTTCAAGTTTCCTTGTAACTTCTTTGAAATTGAAGACGTTCATGAATTTTAGAAAATATTATCAAATATTATCTCTACTGACAATTTGAATTTTAATGTAACCTCTTAAATTAATTCAGTGTCCTCCAAATTTAAGTGATCATTTCAGCACATCAGGTGGTATAGTATTAACATATGTTAAAAAAAAAAAGTGTAAAAAGTATACTTTTTTAATGTAAGCGTGGGTTATACTTAGCCCATCAGTAGCCTTGAGATAGTGAAATCTTTTGACCACACATGATTAAAAACTAAGCAGCACCAATCTGAGTGTGATTTAACATTATTACTGTTATTATTTAATTTAATGATATTGGTACTTAAGATTTTCTGATGTAATGGTATGAGTATTAACCTTGTTTGGTGAATATGGTACTGCCATATAGCACAGTAAAAAATAACAATACAACAGTTTGTCCAGGCATGGTGACTCATGCCTGTAATCCCAGCACTTTGGGAGGCCAAGGCGAGTGGATCACCTGAGGTCAGGAGTTTGAGACCAGCCTGGCCAACATGATGAAAGCTCGTCTCTACTAAAAAATACAAAAATTAGCCGGGCATGATGGCGGACACCTGTAATCCAAGCTACTTGGGAGGCTAAGGCAGGAGAATCGCTTGAACCCGGGAGGCAGAGGTTGCAGTGAGCCAAGATTATGCCATTACACTCCAGCCTGGGTGACAAGAGCAAAACTCCATCTCAAAAATAAATAAATAAATGACAATTTAAAATAATGTGAATTTTAAAACAATGCAGTATAACAATTAACATAGCATTTACATTTTATTAAGTATTATAACAAATCTAGAGATGATTTAAAGTATATGTGAAGATATATGTAGGTTATATACAAATAACAACACCATTTTATATCAAGAACTTGAGCATCTATGGATTTTGGTATCCCCAAGGTGGAGAGGGGGGCTCCTGTGACCAATCCCCTGTGGATACCAAGAACAACTGTATATCCTGACCTTATGAAGATTGTAGCCTAGATATTGTGATTTTCAAACGCTTTGTATTTTAGCATCAAAACTTTTTTTTAAGTTACCGTGGAAAGTTTAATTGTGTCCCCAATATTTAAGTAGATATGGTAAAATTGCTTTGGTTGGGTGAAGTTCCCAGAACCCCATCTGCTTTCCTTTACTTTCCACAATGGCCCCAGAAGCTTTCTCATGGATCCCAGGACTCTGAGGAACAGTTTGAAAGCCAAAGTCTGGCTTGAAAAAAAAAAGAAAGAAAGAAAGAAACACATAAAAAACTAATAATACAGATTAAGATCACAGTTTATGGAGTTACACTACTTGGATTAAAAACATGGCTTTCCTGCTTATTATAATAACTGTATTTCCCTAGACAAGTTAATTCCACAATTCATTTTTCTCATCGTCTGACAAGAAAATAATAGTACCCTATCTTAGGAGTTTTGTAAGGGTTACGTGAGTTGACGGTTTTAACTCGTAGGATGCTGACTGGCACATTATAAATACTGAATACATATTATGTAGAAATTATCTCATCTTTTTTTAAAATTCAGCAAGTTAAGCAGAATGACTCTGGAAAGATTCTGTTCTCCATAACCGTTGTATCTGTCCTCTTTTCTTGAGTCTTTTTCCACGTGGACTTTAGTGGACTAAGAAGAAATAGTTGAGTGTACTTTTATTTTTCATATAGTGTTATTGCAGTAATGGTATTTATCAACCCTTTAATTTCTGAACTATGCTAATTTAACTCTTCCTAGGCAAGCTGATAAGGAAGGGATATAATAGCATAGAATTGTTTATGAATATTCTATCTGTAGGGCACTAGGAAATTCAAAATTGTTGAGTTTGGTTACCCCTAGCCCCTGCCTCCTGAGTAGTTATGATTATAGGCATATACCACCATGTCCCATTGGTTCAAATAATATAATAAGATAGTTTTCTAGTTCCCTAAATCTGTTACTCCATCTAGAGAATGCCCAGTTTTTAAATTTTGCATTATTGGTGATAATTTTAATTAGCATTAGTTCAGTAGATTCAAGAGCACTTCAACCCTTGTCTTTTTCATTGTCAAGGCCTACCTAGGAGGCTCATGGTTAGTTTCCTGGATGAAGCATCTCCTCAGATGGATTTGAAGCAGGGGAGTAATGTGGTCTTTTCCATTGGAAAGCAGCATGGCATAAGATGGTTATTTTCAAAATATTTACTTGGACATAATAGAGCTCCTTAAATAGATTCTAGGAAGTCATTGAAAACAATGATACTAATCATAGACTTATTCATTATTCCTGTCATAATATATAAAATAAATTGGGATTTCAAGCATTTTTAAGGTCAGCTTTTTTTTCTATGATCTGTTTATTAGGAAAAAACATGATTTCAAAAATTTAGAAGAATGTTAAATAGAAAGTTTAAACTTTTTTAAAGATTTCATTTAAGAGAATAAGTAATACTACACAGAAATAACATTTTTAAGAAACTAGATAGATCTTCATTACATTGTAAAACAGAGAAAAAGTTATTTCTGAAGCTGTTATTTCTATGTTACATTACTTCAACTAGCCTACTCTTACCTTGAGACTTTCTTTTTGCATTTATTGGAACTCAGTTTCTTAGAAGTCCAGTTTAACACTAAACCTTCTAATTTTATTTAAATTACCAACCTTATATTTAAATGAATATAGTTTTCATCGTAAAAGGAAAAACCTCACTTCTGAGGCACAAAACACTTTTTAAAAAATAGTTTAGGATCTTATATTTGTTCTGATAAACTGAGAACGTGGCTAATGAAAAATTTAAAACTACTACTTTCTAGGTCAGGTTTTCATCCTAATCCAGGATGTTAAACTCAATTATGTGAGTTCCTTTCATGTTATGTGCCAGAAATTACATAGCAAATTGTCATCAAAAATATATTCAATCCTCTGTCAAATGACAACTCAGTCAGGTCATCTATCCATTTTGATAAAAGCAAAAAAAAAAAATGGAAACAACCTTACTTGCATTAGAACCATTCATTTTTCTCAACATGAATACCAATGTTTTTACTTTTCCCTTTGGACTAGAATAGCCCTTCCTTTTTGAAAGAGAACAGAGGTGGGAAAGAAGAACCTACGTTCTCAGACAGATTATTTTAAGAAAGAGTATATATGGGATAGTTCTGTAAAAAGTTAGTGTTCACAACTAGGGGAGAAATGGTATCTCTAAAAGAATGCCTTGCACTTGTGTAACTTGGCTAATAATGATTTGTTATGAAAACATGCCTTTCTTAATCTCAGATGGAGACATGAGATTTGATTTGTCGCTGTTCACATTCTTCTCAGTGAATAAGCAAAATTCCCTAAGATTAGTGCCTCTTTCTGAATTAGGTTTTTATGTGTTTTATCTGTCCCTAATTCTGTAATAGGAAAATGACATAATAGAGATCTTAGAGAAATAGAGAGGTTCTTTTAAAGAGTTGTAAATTATTACATCTAATTCTAAAATACAAAGTGGTTTTACTATCCTGGCTAGGAAAGGCCAACACCAATTTAATAATATACTTATTAGATAGTATTGTAGTGACTACATCTTATAACAGAAGTTATTAATGTAATTAGGCTGAAGTATCTTGTATCAATTATTATAAATATTTCAAGGATTTTTTTTGTAATTAAAAGCAAAACAAAAGAAATGTCAATCTGTAGTCTGTAATGGGAACTACAGATTTGCTCCCTCCCTCCAAGAAAATAAAAGGAAAGAAAAACCTATTTCAGGTTTACTTCTCTTACTTAAAATCAAGCAGCTCATTTTTTTTATGTCAAAATGTTTTCTAAAAGATTACCATTTACTTCTTTACAATGATTTATAAACTATTCTGGGCAGGGAGAGGGTCAGTGAGTTGGTTACTTAAACCATTGTTCGATTAATAGTAATATCTAAATCAATTACTAGTTCTCATATAAACCCATATTAAAACATTAACAGCCCTGTATTGAACCTGCAGCCTCTGTTTAAGAGCGGTACCCTTCTTTGCATAATGCAGGTTATTTTTTTATATTGTTTTTCACTTAATTTTCTCTTCACAGAGGTCTGTGAGTTAGGGCATAAGAATCTCTATTCCACTAATGAGGAAATTGAAGCAAGGAAAGTTTGATTTCCAGTCACTAAGACAAGTTATTATGAGTTGTTATTCAGTACATTTTGAGATAATGTATTTTTTTGAAATTATGCCAATCAACCTATAAGAAATGCTTATGTTTTGTTTTTTGTGGTAAAATATAACAATTTGCCAGTTTAACCATTTTAAGTGTATAGTAACATTAAGTATATTCACATGTTGTACAATTATTAAAAATGTTTTTATGTTTAGTTCAAATGATTGGCCCCCATAATACAAGATGCTCTCATTAAGTAACATTAATGTTGTGCCATTTAAAACAGTTTCCCTAGGAGGTGATATACACACTTACTCATTCAATGTTCAGAATGTTAAAAACTATTCAAGTACTCCTTTTGGAATTGCTTTTATTCTTCTGAGTATCACTGGTGGATATTTTTCATCCTTCAATGACAAAGTTGATTTTCGAAAGCCAGAAGTTATTCAGAGCACTATTTTCAGAATATTGTAGATTATCAAGCTGGGTAATTTTTTTCAAGTAATTCATAAGTAATGAATGACTTATGAAGTCATTTACTCAGCAAATATTTATTGAAGGTCTATTAGGTGACTCTCACTCTCATAATCACTAATTATGCCATGATGAACAAAACAGTTTTTTCCCATGGAGTTTACAGTCTAATGAGGGAGACAAATATTAAATCAATCATGAATTATGATAAGTATCATGAAAGAGAAAGTAGAGTGCTAACAGGAGCTTGGAGAGCACCTGTTTTAAGCTGGGTGTCATATTTACCAAAAGTAACATGAGCTTTGACCAAAGAATATGTATGAGTTTGGCAGGTGAAGTTAGAAGGACCAAAAACATGTGCAAAGCCACTAAGAAGGGCAAGTTTGAGGAATCAGAAGTGTAGTTTGTGGAATAATGTATGAAGGGGAGTGAGACAAAATGAGTTTGAAGGAGTAGGCAAAAGCCAGATCATATAGGGAGAATTTAGATTTTAATGTTACAAAGGCACTAAAGGTTTCAGGCTACTATCTTCTTATCTGGTTCATTCCATTTGTCTGCTAGCTGGTTTCTTTGCTTCTATCCTTACCCTCCACAATCTGTTCTTAAAAGAACAGCCAGCAATTCGTTTCAAACCTAAGGCATTTTCTATTACTTAGGCAGTAACACAAAATGCCTTCTCATTTCACTCAACGATCAACAAAAGCCAGAGTCCTTAAAAAAAAGTACAAAGCCCTGTAGGATCTGGCCCCATGCTAGCTTATTTCCTATCACTTACCTCCATGCTTACCTTGTTCCATTCTCACCCTCACACATGCCAAGAGCGTGCCTGCCTTAGGGTCTGTGAACTTGCAGTTTCCTATACCTGTAATGTTCTTCCTCTAAATATATATATTCTGGCGCTCTCACTTCCATTAGGTCGCTATTATCTATCAGTGAGGTCCTTCCTCAGTCACCCTGTAAAAAATAATGACTGCCCCACATTCCACACAGTACTCATAACCATCTGGCATGTTTTATTTCTATTAGGGTTTTTTGCTTGTCTGTGTATATTCCCCTACTCCCAACACAGACACCCTCTCCCCGCGTCCCCACCCCGTGCTCTCTCTCTCCCTCTCTCCCTCTCTCCCATGACTGCTGGAATTTTGTTGTAGTCACTGTTGTAGCCCCATTGCCTGGAATAGTGTCTGGCATGTAGAAGGCACTCAAATTAATGAAAGGTGAAGGGAATCACAAGTGTCTCTCTAGTTTTTGGCTTATATATCATAATGATAGATGTAACCATTTAATGAAATTCCAGAGTAGTAGGAAGAAGAACATAGTAGGAGAAGTAAATTTGGGGTGGGGAGGAGATTATGAGTTAATTTTAGGCATGTTCAGTTTGTGATGTCTGTGAAACATCCAAGCAGATAGATCATAGACAGTTGGATATTCTAGTATGGAATGTAGATCAGAGGCCTAAGCTGGAAATAAAAATCTGCGTGTTGTAGGTGGTGGTTAAAATCATGGAAACGGTTGTTTCTAAATGAGGGTATCTATGAAAAAGACGTCCGAGAACTAAGCCCTGCAATACATTTGAATGGAGGAATGAGACTTCGTTTGCAATAGGAGGAAAGAAAGGGATTACGGATGCAAGCAATGTCTAGATTCTCTGATGGCTTCCATTATCCCCAAAATACAAGACTAGATCATTAGCTAAGAATGAAAGGGTAAGAAGATTGCTCAGCAGTATTGAGGTCTCATTTGATATTGGAGATCATCAATTTAGAATGGTATAAATGTATTCACTTGAAATTTTTTCCAACAATGTTCAGTTGCATGGTGCATAAAACAGATGCCTAGATTCATCTAGAGTTGGAAAGAGAAAGGGGCAAAGGAGTTATTAATAAAAAGCAACAAAACTTGTTTTCTTGTTTGTATTTATTTATTTATTTAGTGAATGGAATTTTTTTTAATTTTTCTTTTTTATCATATTATTATACTTTAAGTTCTGGGGTACATGTGCTCAAAATGCAGTTTTGTTACAAAGGTATACACGTGCCAAGGTGGTTTGCTGTACTCATCAACCTGTCACCTTCATTAGGTATTTCTCCTAATGCTATCCCTTCTCTAGCCCCCCAACCCCCAACAAGCCCTGGTGTGTGATGTCCCCCTCCCTGTGTCCATGTGTTCTCATTTTTCAACTCCCACTTATGAGTGAGAACATGCAGTGTTTGATTTTCTGTTGTTGTGATAGTTTGCTGAGAATGATGGTTTCTAGCTTCATCCATGTCCCTGCAAAGGACATGAATTCATCCTTTTTTATGGCTGCATAGTATACCGTGGTGTATATGTGCCACTTTTTTTTATGCAGTCTGTCATTGATGGACATTTGGGTTGGTTCCAAGACTTTGCTATTGTGAAAAGTGCCGCAGTAAGTGTATGTGTGCATGTGTCTTTTTAATCAAATAATTTATAATCCTTTGGGTATATACCCAGTAATGGGATTGCTGGGTCAAATGGTGTTTCTAGTTCTAGATCCTTGAGGAATTGCCACACTGTCTTCCACAGTGGTTGAACTAATTTACACTCCCACCAACAGTGTAAAAGCATTCCTATTTCTCCACATCCTTTCCAGCATCTGTTGTTTCCTGACTAATGATTGCCATTCTAACTGGTATATGAGATGGTATCTCATTGTGATTTTGATTTGCATTTCTCTAATGACCAGTGATGAAGAGCTTTTTTTCATATGTTTGTTGGCTGCATAAGTGTCTTCGAGAAGTGTCTGTTCACATCCTTTGCCCACTTTTTGATGGAGTTGTTTGTTTTTTTCTTGTAAATTTGTTTAAGTTCTTTGTAGATTCTGGATATTAGCCCTTTGTCAGATGGATAGATTGCAAAAATTTTCTCCCATTCTGTAGGTTGCCTGTTCACGCTCATGGTAGTTTTCTTTTCCTGTGCAGAAGCTTTTTAGTTTAATTAGATCCCATTTGTCAATTTTGACTTTTGGTGCCATTGCTTTTGGTGTTTTAGACATGAAGTCTTTGCTCATGCCTGTGTCCTGAATGGTATTGCCTAGGTTTTCTTCTAGGATTTTTGTGGTTTTAGGTCTTACATTTAAGTCTTTAATCCATCTTGAATTGATTTTTGTATAAGTTGTAAGGAAGGGGTCCAGTTTCTGTTTTCTGCATATGGCTAGCCAGTTTTCCCAACAACATTTATTAAATAGAGAATCCTTTCCCCGTTGCTTGTTTGCGTCAGGTTTGTCAAAGATCAGATTGTTGTAAATGTGTGGTGTTATTTCTGATGCCTCTGTTCTGTTGCATTGGTCTATATATCTGTTTTGGTACCAGTACCATGCTGTTTTGGTACCAGTACCATGCTGTTTTGGCTACTGTAGCCTTGTAGTATAGTTTCAAGTCAGGTAACGTGATGCCTTCAGCTTTGTTCTCTTTGCTTAGGATTGTCTTGGCTATGCCGGCTCTTTTCTGGTTCCATATGAAGTTGAAAGTAGTTTTTTCCAATTCTGTGAAGAAAGTCAGTGTAGCTTGATGGGGATAGCATTGAATATAAATCACTTTGGGAAGTATGGCCATTTTCACAATATTGCTTCTTCCTATCCATGAGCATGGAATGTTTTTCCATTTGTTTGTGTCCTCTCTTATTTCCTTGAGCAGTGGTTTGTAGTTCTCCTTGAAGAGGTCCTTCACATCCCTTGTAAGTGGTATTCGTAGGTATTTTATTCCCTTAGTAGCAATTGTGAATGGAAGTGCACTCATGATTTGACTCTCTGTTTATCTGTTATTGGTATATAGGAATGCTTGTGATTTTTGCACATCGATTTTGTATCCTGAGACTTTGCTGAAGTTGCTTATCAGCTTAAGGAGATTTAGGGCTGAGATGATGGGGTTTTCTAAATATACAATCATGCCATCTGCAAACAGAGACAATTTGACTTCCTCTTTTCCTGTTTGAATACCCTTTATTTCTTTCTCTTGCCTAGTTGCCCTGGCCAGAACTTCCAATAATATGTTGAATAGGAGTGGTGAGAGAGGGCATCCCTGTCTTGTGCCAGTTTTCAAAGGAATGCTTCCAGTTTTTGCCCATTCAGTATGATATTGGCCGTGGGTTTGTCATAAATAGCTCTTATTATTTTGAGATGCATTCCATTAATACCTAGTTTATTGAGAGTTTTTAGCATGAAAGGGTGTTGAATTTTGTCGAAGGCCTTTTCTGCATCTGTTGAGATATTCATGTGGTTTTTGTCATTGGTTCTGTTTATGTGATGGATTACTTTTATTGATTTGCATATGTTGAACCAGCCTTACATCCCAGGGATGAAGCCGACTTAATCATGGTGGATAAGCTTTTTGATGTGGTGCTGGATTCAGTTTGCCAGTATTTTCTTGAGGATTTTCACGTCGATGTTCATCAGGGATACTGGCCTGAAATTTTCTTTTTTTGTTGTGTCTCTGCCAGGTTTTGGTATCAGGATGATGCCAGCCTCATAAGATGAGTTAGGGTGGAGTCCCTCTTTTGTATTGTTTGGAATAGTTTCAGCTGCTCTTTGTACCTCTGGTAGAATTCGGCTATGAATACATGTGGTCCTGGAATGTTTTTGGTAGGTAGACTATTAATTACTGCCTCGATTTCGGAGTTGTTGTGTTTTTTTGTTTGTTTTTTGTTTTTTTGAGATGGAGTCTCACTCTGTCGCCCAGGCTGGAGTGCAGTGGCGTGATCTCAGCTCACTGCAAGCTCTGCCTCCCAGGTTCATGCCATTCTCCTGCCTCAGCCTCCCGAGTCGCTGGGACTACAGGCACCCGCCACCACACCTGGATAATTGTATTTTTTAGTAGAGATGGGGTTTCACCATGTTAGCCAGGATGGTCTCGATCTCCTGACCTCGTGATCCGCCTGCCTTGGCCTCCCAAAGAAATTTCAGACTTTTTTATGGGCCTATTCAGGGATTTGACTTCTTCCTGGTTTAGTCTTGGGAGAGTGTATGTGTCCAGGAATTTATCCATTTCTTCCAGATTTTCTAGTTTATTTGCATAGAGGTGTTTATAGTATTCTCTGATGGTAGTTTTTATTTCTGTGGGGTCAGTGGTGATAACCTGTTTATCATTTTTTATTGCATCTTTTTGATTCTTCCCTCTTTTCTTCTTGATTAGTCTGGCTAGCGGTCTGTTTTGTTTATCTTTTCAAAAAACTAGCTCCTAGATTTCATTGATTTTTTTGAAAGGTTTTTCGTGTCTCTGTCTCCTTCAGTTCTGCTCTGATCTTAGTTATCTTTTGTCTTCTGCTATCTTTTGAATTTGTTTGCTCTTGCTTCTCTAGTTCTTTTAATTGTGATGTTAGGGTGTCAATTTTAGATCTTTCCTGCTTTCTCTTGTGGGCATTTAGTGCTATAAATTTCCCTCTACACACTGCTTTGAATGTGTCCCAGAGATTCTGGTACGTTGTATCTTTGTTCTCATTGGTTTCAAAGAACATCTTTATTTCTGCCTTCATTTCATTATTTACCCAGTAGTCATTCAGGAGCAGGTTGTTCAGTTTCCATGTAGTTGTGCAGTTTTGAGTGAGTTTCTTAATCCTGAGTTCTAATTTGATTGCACTGTGGTCTGAGAGACTGTTTGTTATGATTTCCGTTCTTTTGCATTTGCTGAGGAGTATTTTACTTCTAATTATTTGGTCAATTTTAGAATAAGTACAATGAGGTGCTGAGAAGAATGTATGTTTTGTTGATTTGGGGTGGAGAGTTCTGTAAATGTCTATTAGGTCTGCTTCGTCCAGAGCTGAGTTCAAGTCCCGAATGTCCTTGTTAATTTTCTCTCTCATTGATCTGTCTAATATTGACAGTGGGGTGTTAAAATCTTCCACTATTACTGTGTGAGAGTCTAAGTCTCTTTGTAGGTCTCTAAGAACTTGCTTTATGAATCTGGGTGCTCCTGTGTTGGGTGCATATATATTTAGGATAGTTAGTTCTTCTTGATGCATTGATCCCTTTACCAGTATGTAATGCCCTTCTTTGTCTCTTTTGATCCTTGTTGGCTTAAAGTATGTTTTATCAAAGATTACACAACTCCTGCTTTTTTTTCTTGCTTTCCAATTTGGTTGGTAAATATTCTTCCATCCTTTTATTTTGAGCCTATGTGTGTCTTTGCACATGAGATGGGTCTCCTGAATACAGCACATTCATGGGTCTTGACTCTTTATCCAGTTTGCCTGTGTCTTTTAATTGAGGCATTTAGCCCATTTACATTTAAGGTGAATATTTGTTATGTGTGAATTTGTTCCTGTCATTACGATAGTAACTGGTTATTTTGCCCATTGGTTGATGCTGTTTCTTCATAGTGTCAGTGGTCCTTACAATTTGGTATGTTTTTGCAGTGGCTGGTACTGGTTGTTCTTTCCGTGTTTTTAGTAGCTAATTTATTTAGCTGACTCAACAAGCATCCATTGAGTCTCTACTATGTGCCGTGCATTATTCTAGACATTGGCATACCCAATTTTAAAAGACAGTACTTGTCCTCTAGAAGTTGATGTCTAGTGAATGAGGTAGACCTATAAATAAGATATAATATGTTATATAATAGAAAACATGATCAGCAAAATGTCATGGAAGCAAAGTTCTTTCTTTGAGTCTATGGGACATAAGTGAGGCTGTATCAGGAAGGTGAAATTTGAGTCACATTTTTATTTCATTTATTAGAGCACATTACTGTCCATTATAACTTATATGTTCATTTGGTCATAAAATAGAGAATTACCAGGGATGCAAATTAAAACATTATAGCTTATGCTAGTTTCTACATTTTTTTCACCTCAGAAATTCCCGTATCAGAAATCCGTTTTGCCACAGCAAAAACACATTGTTCACACACTCAATAAAAACGTATTGGAATCCTTTATATGCCAACTGGTTTTTTTTTTTTCCTGCTACCTGATTTTTTTATTTTTTCATGTGCCAACTATTGATGCTTTTTCACACATGTGCCAGCTCTAAAAAGAGGAGTACCTAAAATATTTTGAGCAATATATAATGCTTATTCTTAATGCCTCAATTATATACCGGATTTGGTGTATATCACATAATGCTGCTTCTGTTATTTACTATATTTGATACGTAATTGAGGCATTATGAATAATTTCTAGGGCTTTTCTAAGTGCAGTTTTCTATACTTTGCCAGGAGAAGACTTCTAATAAGTATTTTTAAAATGAAACAAATTTGTGACAAAAATGTTACTTTTTTAAATAAGGAAATCCTTAATATTAATAGTAGAATGAAACATACATTTAGCTTCCTTTTATACTTACAGTAGTATCATTGTATAATAACATACCAAAAATATATCTGTCATCATGATGATACCTGGAACCCCTCTTACCATCCCTGAGACCTGTTACCTTGTTTACTCTTTGTTTTATTCTTCTTTTTTGTTTGGTTTTTTGAGACGGAGTCTCACTGTATCACCAGGCTGGAGTGCAGTAGCACAATCTCAGCTTACTGCAACCTCTGCCTCCCGGGTTCAAGCGATTCTCCTGCTTTAGCCTCCCGAGTAGCTGGGACCACAAGCGTGCACCACCACTCCCGGCTAATATTTGTATTTTTAGTAGAGACAGGGTGATCTGCCCGTCTCGGCCTCCCAAAGTGCTGGGATTACAGGCATGAGGCACCACGCCTGGCCTTGTTTTATACTTTTAACCTCACCTCTTCACTGTCTTTCTTCCTTTCAGCGTATATACATAGTCAAGTCTTTTTTCATCTTGGAAGTAGAGTGAGGGAGACCCATGACCTTGAACAGGATGATCTGTGCTTTCCCCTTACTTTCCCATCTCCCATTCAATAGTCCTTATCTCACCATAGCCTCTCAGCTGCTTAGCATGGTAGGTCAAAGCATGGATTTTGGAACTAGACTGCCTGTATTCAAATCCTAATTCTGCCACTTACAAGCTGTGTGACCTTGGATAAGAAACTTCATAGTTTCTTCATCTGTAAAATGAAGATAAAGTGCTTAGGAAGTGCTTGGCACATGTAAACATATAAAAATATCAAATACTGTTATCATTACTGTTATCATGATACCACCCTATAGAAATTGCTTTTGATTAGCTCACTCTTGACCTCCTGTTTGCTAGGTTCCTTGTACCCCCTTTACCTTTGAGAATTTGACATCCATCTATATACTAATATCCAAAATTTCCCTCATCCGTAATTCTCTCTTCTGAATTTCCCTCCAATATGTGACTGTTAAATGGACATTCCTGCCAAGTTAAACTACATGTAACTTAAACTCAAGATGCCTACTTACACTAATCTTGATTATTTTATTTCCTACACTTTCTTATAGGTACAACCCAGTAACCCAAGTCAAAAACCGAAGACTTATCCCAAGTCCTGTTCATTCTACTTCTTATATAGCACATATTTTTCCCTTTCCTCTCCTGTTACATTATTTCAATGCTTAAGCATCTTTTTTTGAACTATCAAAATATATCTGTGTCATCTCTTTGTTCCATCATTTGTCCTCTTCAAATCCATTGAATACAGTGCTTCCAAATTTATTGTTTTATAAGGCAAATATGATTATTATGTGTTTAAAAGCTGTGCCCCATCACCTAAAGGATAAAATTCAAACTGGATTCTGTCTACCTGTTTAGCCAAAACTACTTTCAATTCTTAGAATTTATTATGTTTCAAAACTCTTTGTATATACTGTTACTGCTTCCCTACTTGCGTTTTTCATACTTTCTCTCTCTCTTCTATCCATTTCTCATGGACAAATACGTATTATGTGGTGAGAATTGTGAAAGCAGAGGCTATCTTTGGTTTTCTTTTATATCCCCAGTGTTAGTATAGTACCAGATAATCGTAAGCACAGTAGAACAGTGTTTTTTACAATGTGTCTATGGACAAGATAATTCTGGTCAACAATAAAATAAGCACAGAAATTTTAAGTGATCAAAAGTCTCTATAGCAATTTGATAGGGTAATTTTATATCAAGTTTAATAATAAAAAGCAAGACTTGTTTTTTATATGAGTGTTTTTAATTTTATTTTTCTAGCGGTTCATTTTTATTATATCTTACACAAGTACCAATCTGTGGTGGAATTTTTAAAAAATTAGTCCTTTCCATGTAATTATTGCACTTTCACACTCACAATAAAGCTTCTACCTGAAGTGCCTTCTAGGTCATTGAGAAACATGGAAAATTATCTTCCATATAGATTTAGAGGAAAGTGTATTTTGCTGTGGAACTAATCATTTGAAAACTGGGAATAGCACCAGGAGGTAAAAATAGCTCGAGCGGAAATATTTGGGTTTGTATATTAGCTCTGCAACTTTTCTTCTGTGTGTGTCAGTAAGCAGGTTACTTATCTATTCCAAGACTTAGTTTCTTCAGCTCTAAAACAGGAGATAACGCTTACTAAATTTACTTTTCAGAGCTGTGGCAAGAATTAGTGAAATGTACATCAAGATGTATTTTAATAAAAATAATGTGTTCAGTATTTTTTTAAAAATTAGTTCTTTCACACACATGGTTTGCAAAACACTGCATTAGAAAAAATTATTTACCAGAGATATTTGAAACTTGACCTGAGCTATCTAAATTCCCAAAGATTGCACAGTAATTTTAGTAAGAATTATAGCACATAATATATATATTTATTTCTTGCAACTGGAGGGTCAGAGAGCTACCTATATATGTATAATAACTCTTGGACCATATACGGTCCTGCAAATGCAGTCGATCTGATAGCACTTGAATTGAGCTGGCATGTTAGTCACAGCTGGGCAGATCATATCAGTACCACCATGGAAATAGTTCCTTGAAAGATTTCAGTGAATGATAGGAAAAAAATTCTTTTAGAACATTATTTGTCTACTTACAGAGACTCTTGAAGTAATGATCTCTTAATATTTGTTGAACAATTAAAGTTTTTTTATTACAAAAATGGCTTGATTGTTTCTCTTAAAGAATGTAACAAATCAATAAACTTAAAAAAAAAATTCTGCTGTCCTTTCCTGTATGCCTTTGCAGAAGAACTAAGATCAGTAAACTCACACAATTCTTAATATTTATTTATTCAAAATTGTTTCTTTACTGAATATTATGTGCAAGGGACTGAACACATACAAAATTATAAAGAACCATTTTTTCATAAATCCTTTGACTGTCTTGCTTGCCTAAAAAGTTAATTCTTTTAAATTTCATTGTGAGTCAGTTTTGAATTATTAATGGGATAGGAAATAACGTAATTTAACATTAAAATTGAATTCCATTCAATTCTTCTATTTAAGCTTCCATTCTTTAAAATAAATATAACTTACACCAACATTTCTTAATGTTATTAGAACCTTCTGGTTTTAGCATACTTCCCATAAAGTGAATATATGAAAAAGTTTTAAAATTCACGAATAGCCTGTTACTAAAAATAAAATAATGAAGTCAGACAACTGCTGACATAATCTAGTATTAATAGTTTCAAAACCTTATTTAAAAACAACTTGTCCTAGTCTTCTAGCCTTTTTGCTGGTGAAATAATTATCACAGAAACTTCCACTTTTATCTGTGTCATAAGTGAATCCTCTATCCATATTTTTTTTTGGCTTTCAATATGAAAATTAATGGTCTTCACATAATCATGGCTTTTTTAACATTGACATCTGTAGTTACAGAATTTACTCACTGCAAGTAATAGGGTAGTCTTTTTGACAAACTTAGAATTTTCCTTCCTTGGTCCTGTGTAGATGAGGGCAAAAAGGGATTGACATTTCTTTGCTAGCCAACAAAATGTTTCCCATCAGTATCAGTATTTATACTTCCTAGAACTTTGATAATTCTTCATTGAATTCAAATAGTATATGAAGAAGAAATACCATAGAATTTCAAAGAAGGGACAACAGTGGGGACTTTAAATGAAGTTTAATTGTATTCATGTCTTAAGCACAGGGACCAGATTAATGATATATATTCAAGTGTTAGGACAACATCCTTGTCCAGTTCAAAAACCTTGCCTTTAAAACTACCTTTATTTAACATTTTAATATTTTAAGTAGAGTATGCTAGTTCTCTCTTCACTGACGGGGGAAAAAAAGCAGTTAAAAGTCTTAAAAATATAAGGGGAAAATTATATCCATTTCTATTTTACTTGCCTAAGTTTGTTCTTTTTTTAAAGTTGAAGAAAAATGGAGATATAAAGTAAAACAGAGCTGTAGCTGTATTGCTATCACAAAATATGTGATCTTCAGAATTGATATCTCAAATTTAATGAGATTTCCCTTTCTTAGAAAAAAATATAACAAAAATAAGAACATCAAGTGACTTAAAATATATCATTTTAAAAATCTGCTTGATGAAGAAACAGGCCTATATTTGTAGTTTTTAATTGAAAAAGTTTACCTCAAACTTTGCTGTGTTATCCACTTGTGTAGCATTACAGAACTAGAGCCAATATCCCAATATTAGTAGATTGCTTTGGAATCATACAGTACCTTTTCAGAATGCTTATACTATTGTCATGATTAATTAGAAAACAATTGACATGGCGAATCTGAAAATTCTTTTCCATCTAACCTTAAAATCCAGAAAAAAACTGTTTAAAGGTATTCCAAGATGACTTTAACCATGGATTACTTCAGGTTTTATTTTTTAAATCATAACAAACTAAGAATGAATCCCTTATTTTATTTAGAATGGGCTTTTATTTTTAGTACTGGTCAGTTAGAAGGTATAGCCATTTTTTTAAGGGTTGTGAGTGGTATTACATTTTGATTAGTTATAGAATGAGTTACACAACTCAAAAGCTTTAGGTAATCAAAAATTAAGTTTGTTTTCTTTCCTGTTCTAGTTACCGGTTTACTAAAATAGTGAGCATACATGATCACTTGAGAATTGGGCTTCTGGAGCACCTGAACAGAAAGGGAGTGGTTCATATTCAGCATTACAAAAGACAACTTTCTCTTTTTGAAGGGGATTACTTTGGCTATTTTCCAGGTACTGGGGAAATTCCAAATGCATTACAAGTTATTGGGATGGCTATTAATTATTCATTTCCTAAAATATGTTGACTGAAGACTTGAGATTTGGTTATATAATAGAACATTATTTGACTTCATCAATTTATAAAAAACTTATGTAGAAATTTAGCAAAATACAAAATTGAGACTCTTACATGCAGCAGTTATATTTTTTCAGAGAACTCTAGAAACATCAGGCTTATTAGTCAGAACATACTTAGTAGAAGTACTTTCTGAAAATAATGGAAGAGCAATAGAATTTGTGCATGTGTATATAAAGAAAAGTTATGTGCAATGCATTGCATCTTTCCAAGTAATTACATAACAAAAGAAAATCATATTTTGCATAATATTTCAGTTTTAGGATATTAGGTTAAGGAAGGGTATTTATAACTACAGAGTTTTTAATAGAGAATTAATACTTTAATAAAGAATGCATAAACCATTCAAATATTTTTATAAATAATTCTTCAAGGTGTAATTAATGGCCTGAATATATTGAACCATATCACAGAGTGTCCATTGGATGAGACATTTGATTATTTAGAATAATTCTTCTTTAGAATTTTTATGTCTGCTTCGAGGTTGAAGATTTAGGGGAAATGATCTTCATAAAAATATATTTCCAAACATATTTCCTTTGCATACCTTTTACTTACGGATTTATCTTGATAGTTGTTGGGGAAATCATAAGGGTTATTTTCCTTCATTAGGAAAACCTCTTTAGGCATCATTTGGACTTTTATTTTTGAACATGGAGAACTTTGGGCTGCATTTGAATTATAACAGGGTGCAATTCAGATCTCATTTTAGTCAAGTTTTTTCTCACTGCTCTAAGTCTCTCTAAGGACTACTTCTAATCTTTCTACTATACAAGTTCCCATTCATTCCACATACCTGTTTGAGTGTGCCCGATATTGTGATAGACCCTGAGGTACAAGGGTGAGTAAGACATAGACTCTGCTCTCAAGTGCGGTGTAACGGAGTTCGAGGTATCAAGTTAGCCCAGAGAAAGGAATATTCATTCTTCCTTGATACACAGAGGAAGATACGACATTTAGAAGAGATGTTGAAATAAGTGTTTAAGAATAAATAGGAATTTCTTATAGGGGATGAATATTCTAAGAAAGGCAAGAGTGCATGCAGTCTCAATACATTAAACTAAGGAATATGTCTTAAGACGCCTAATTCAAATTCGAGTACTCTTATTACTTGCAGTTTCCCATATAAAATATATATGAAGGCACAAGTAGAGAACCACAAAGCCAGTTCAAAACCACAAAACCACTTAGCAGTCACTTCTCACTAAATAATTGTCTTGCACATACAATAGCCGTTGTTACCTTTCCTTGTGGATCAGCTTTTCATAATAGCTCATGTCCTAAACTTTCCAACAGTCATTATATCATAGTGAATTCCAAAAGTCTACCATATATTAAATATGAAATTTAGTTTTTTAATCATTACTCATGGATCAACTTTTCATAATAGCTCATGTCCTAAACTTTCCAACCAGTCATTATATCATGGTTAGTGAGCTCCAAAAGTCTACCATATACTAAATATGAAATTTAGTTTTTTAATCCTTAAATTTTCAAATGCTGTTGTCAGTTTTGTCTGCTAATAACTTACATAGGAGCATTTGAAAATATTTAAATATAAAAATATTTAACCTAGTTAATAAGTACATTTACTTGTTAATATAAATTTTTTTCTTTTTCTCTTTTTCATTAAAAATTGGAACCATTAGTACAAAGTCTTTTTCTTTAGTCTGGCTCTTGCTTTATTTTTAACATATTTAAATTCTACCCAATTTTAGGACCAACAGTAGGTACCATTATGATATAAACAAAAATGTGGCTTAAGAAATATGTTTTATGATCAGTCACATAGCCTCATATTTGGACCTTGTTATATTAGTGATAAATTTTAAGATCTAGTTCTCCTGAAACACTGAAGTTTTGGCATTTGTCAATGTCAGGCAGTTGAACTCCAATAAATTAACAGGGGCATAGCTCCAAATGGCATGAGACTGGTAGACATGTCACAAAACTTATAAGTAGCCACAAAAATAACATACTAACTAATACTGTTTATATAATCTCTTTCATTTGTCATGATACATTCATATATATTCTCAGTTTTTATTAAGAACAACCATGGCTGTTGCAGAAAGTTTTGTCCTGTTTAACAGTCCAGGAAGCATTGAAAGTAAGAAATATTCACGTAGGCACAACACATATCTGATTTTTAGTCCATATTATATCACTCAGTAAAGTGTCTTACAGGATAAAAGGGAAGTTTTCTACTGCTACCTACACATGGAAGATTTTTAAAACATATATGTCTTTAAGAAAAGAATTGTTTTGGGATAGTCTCATCTGATAGGAAAATGATTTTTTTATAGTAGAAGAATCTTCGAGATACATACTTCAGAACTGATTATTATTTTAATTACTGACCTTATAAAAATTATACATTTTTAATTTTATGTATTTTTAATTTTTATGGGTACATAGTAGGTGTATACATTTAGGGGGTACATGAGGTATTTTGATACAGGAATTCAATGTATAATAATCACATCAGGGTAAATTAGGTATCCGTCACTTCAAGCATTTATCCCTCCTTCATGTTTCAAATAATCCAATTATGCTCTTTTAGTTATTTTTAAATGTACAATAAATTATTGTTGACTGAAAATTATCTTTGTTCATTAAAACATGGTATTTAATTGCAGCCAGTCCAAGTAACTAGTGTTCTTATAATTGTCAAAAATGTTCATGTTCTAAGATAGCCTCATGTGAAAATGTTAAATAATGAATTGCATAAAGTAATTACTAATCAAACTACATTATGACCAACTTTAAGAAACTGGCTTCAGCCAGGTGCAGTGGCTCACGCCTGTAATCCTAGCACTTTGAGAGGCCAAGGTGGGCAGATCACTTGAGGTCAGGAGTTCAAGACCAGCCTGGCCAACATGGTGAAACCCCGTCTCCACTAAAAATACAAAAATTAGCCAGGCATGGTGGCACGTGCCTGTAATCCCAGCTACTTGGGAGGCTGAGGCAGGAGAATTTCTTGAACCTGGGAGGCAAAGATTGCAGTGAGCTGAGATCACGCCATTGTGCTCTGCACTCCAGCCTGGACAACAAAGTGAGACTCCATCTCCAAAAAAAAGAAACCGGCTCCTTTTTTCTGCCAGAATGATGACATTGAATACTGATATAACATCACGTGGGGCGTGGCAATATTTTTAATTGCTTGATTTTTTTTTCCATTTATGCCTTGAAATTTACCAAAAATTATGAGAACTTTTAATGTTTTAACTGGTCTTTATACTATTTTAAGAACATACTAACTCAAGGTCTGGTGCAGTGGCTCACGACTGTAATCCCAGCACTTTGGGAAGCCAAGGCGGGCAGATCACCTGAGGTCAGGAGTTTGAGACCAGCCTGGCCAACATGGTGAAACCCCAACTCTACAAAAAATACAAAAATTAGCCAGGTGCGATGGTGGGCGCCTATAATCCCAGCTACTGGGGAGGCTCAGGCAGGAGAATCGCTTGAAGTCGGGAGGTGGAGGTTGCAGTGAGCCAAGATTGTGCCACTGCACTCCAGCCTGGGTGACAGAGTGAGACTTCATCTCAGAACAAAAAATAAAATGAACATATTGACTCCTAACGGTATTTTCAAGATGAGGGTGGAAAGGATGGTATTTTTATGAGGGAGAAATATCGGACATCATCTTAGTTTTTAAACTAATATGATTTGTGTATTAGTAGAACAATTATATTGACTATTGAATTTATGTATTTATATGTGTTTATACAACTTGTTAGGAAGTGTAGCTTGTTAGAATATATGTTTAACAAATAGAATGTTTATTTGGGCCCATTTAGGACTAAATAGCTTAAATTTAAATATTGGCTATGATATCTTCACAGATAACACAGGCAAATTATCATTAAAATGATTTGTGTTTTGTTGTTATTTGTTAACATTGAATTATAATCAGTTTGAAACCAGCATGTATCACTGTGAAAATAAATGCTGGTCTCTGTTTCAAGGAGTTTTTAAAAATCAAAGCAGAGGATCATTTACAAAGCAGATAGTAGATTGAATGAAAAATCAGACAAAGGGGCAGAAAAATTTGTACTGCCCGTATGGTTTAGTATTAGGTAGAAGTACTTGAAGATATTTTTGAGATTATTCTTTAGAAATATATTTTTCCTCCATTTAGTAAGTAGTATTTCATTCAACAAAAATTTATTGACCCCTCTATGCCAAACATTGAAGGAAAAGAGTAAAAATCAAGAGGATAAATGCATTAGTAAATACAGGCAAAAATATTTTTAGTAAGCATACATTTATTGTGAACATGATCAGTGCTACGTGACCTAGTGCTCAGTGCTGGAAATATAAATAAGAATACCCTGGTACCTGCTTTCATGGAGGTCTCAGTTCATTTGGCGAAACAAACTAAAAATTAAAGTTACAGTATATTATCAAATAAGTGCTGTAATAAAAGTAAGCAGTAAGCATTAAGGAAACATACAGGAGAAAACACTATAAGGAAATCTAAGGGAGGCTTCCCAGATAGGATGCCAGAATCTTGATGGATTTATAGAAGTTAGTAAGGCCAAAAAAAAAAAAAAAGTACATTTCCAAGTAGTTGAAGTAATGTTGCAGACTTTCAGATTGAGAGAGTATGTGGAGGAATGACTAATAAAATAAAGCTGGAACAGTTGAAAAGAAAAGGGTATTGACAAAGGATGAGGCTACATAGATGAGCAAAAGACAGACCCTTCTAAGAATTTGGGCTTCCAATCTGTAAGCAGGGAGAGCCGTTAAAGGATTTATAGCAAGGAAGCAACATGATGAGATGTACATTTTAGGGAGAGCACTCTGGATACTATTGGAAAGCTAAAAAATGTTCAGTTATACCTTTAAGCTCTTTCCAATATAAAAGTATATGTGAATAATTAAGTTATAACAAAGTTTAAGAATTACTCAGGTTTGCGCAACTTGGTTCTTTTGAGATATTTGTAAATTAGGTTCTTTATATAATTGCATTAACAGACAATAATGGAATGTTACATTCTTAGCATAACCCTGAGCTGATCAAATATAAGAAGTGGAAAACTATTGATAATTGTTGGAAATTCCTATCTGACCTCTCCTTTGTCTGACTATTTAATGTTGATCTTATTTTGTACTAAATCAGATGATACTAAGTGATGGCATTTACCCTCTGTGTAGCTATGATGCATTCTAAATTGCCTGGATCTCCCTCTAGTGCTGGGTTTATAATTAAAAGGACATATAATACAAAGGAAGAAGAGAAACTGAAACTCAAAAGGAGTATAAGATTATGAGAGAGGTTGAGATCTAAGAGGTAAAAAGTTAGGGAAGCATCCTTTCTCTTAATTGCCTCCTACACTGTAGCATACCTCTCTTTCTCCTGCTCACATATATTAAAAAGTTCTACTGCTGAAAATACGTATATGACTCTAAAGGCCTGTATAGCTCACTCCAAACATTTTAGCTGTTTTTATTATTTTCATTGCCTAAGAATTATATAATCGTAAATTCCATGATATTATAACCAGTTCTCCCTTTTGCCTTGAGGTAGGGGCCAGGCTAGCAATTTATAATAAATAATAATATTTTTATTATATAGAAAGTTTCTAAATAGATATTATTGACTACTTCAGTAAACATGTTGATTTATAAATGAAACCACAAAATTGAGTACCATAATTATTCTAAAAAACTAAGTAAATGTTGACTCTGCTTATTTTGGAATTTTAGCTAAACAATGCATAGTATATAGTCGTAGTTTATGGCATGTAAGTTATCTGTATGAATTCAACAGGCTGAACCTTTCATAGCTACCAAACCTATCTAACTTAATACAAATGACTATAAGCAAGCTTCAAAAAACTCTGATTTCCATTAATGTGAATCCAGGCGCTCATAAAAGTGAGTTTCTACTATTTTCCATGCAAGCAACTAGCTTCCTTGCAGCACTTTGCCACTTAATTCCAACACAAATATCATCCTACAGCAAAAAAAATTTACTTATGTGACCATATGTCTGTGTTAGTCGTTGCATATTATAGACATCTAATTGATAATGTAATACTGGGTTTGTATTGAGGTCAAATTATATGGATCATCACCTTAAAATTATTCCAACTTGAGATAAAATGTTGTGGAAAAATTGTACTTCTGCCATGTTTTATTTTAAATATGAAATTTTTAAATTCGGAATTGGAAAGAGTTGGAAAATTAACTTATTTATAGTTTTTATTTTGCCATAAAGGAAAATTGTATCGTTTATGAAATTAAAGAGCTGGAAGTGAGAACACACTTACCAGAGTTCACATACTAAAGTTTGTTCTCTCAGGCTCAAGTAATCTGTACTGTCTCTTCTAAAAATGGTTGACCATATGGAAGGTTTAAAGGCTGCTCTTTCATGATAAATAATTGACGATGGAAGCAGTAAATACCTCTATTAAGTTAATTTCTTGCTTGCACTCTATCTCAGTTTTTACCTACTCAGGCTAATTTGCAGGTGCCTGGGATGAGTAGACAATCCATAATTTCTACCAATCAAGTAAAAGAAGGAAAGAAAACTGAGCTGCTCTCCCAGTTACCAGGTAGTTTGCTGTGGTTAAAATTAATGCAGATTTTACAGCAGCGGATATTAGCATTTTTATTTATTATAAGTAATTATTTTGAAATTTGGGAAATGAATAGTTGAGTACATCATTTGAGTGTTTATTTGACCAGTTATTAGTGCAAGAAACCATCATTTAAATGTTCTCTATGTGTTATAGCAAATCAATTTGTTTCTCTCTTCATATTAATGTGTTTTAAGAAAAATTCATTATGATTACTTTTACTTGAAAATATATTTTATTTTTTGCAGTGTTTGAGCAACACACCTCCACTTACTGAGTATTTCCTCAATGATAAGTATCAAGAAGAACTGAATTTTGACAATCCCTTAGGAATGAGAGGTGAAATAGCTAAATCTTATGCCGAACTGATCAAGCAAATGTGGTCTGGAAAGTTTAGCTACGTCACCCCAAGAGCCTTTAAGGTTAGTGTGGTAAATGCATTTTAGCAAGGGTACCTGCAAGGGTACAAAAGTTGGTTCCTGGGGATAGGGGGAGTGAAAAATAGTAGCTATTACAATGGTTTGTGGCCCTCCAAAGGAACACAGTACATAAATAGATATACAGTACATCTGTCATATAAAATTTAGGTGGGAGGGATATGGAACAGTTTATCTATTTTATTTTTGTTTTTGTTTTTGTTTTTGCTTTATGTCTAAATCTGGAATGGAGAGAATAATGAAAAAAAGTTGAAAAACACTGGTGTGGTACAAGAATGAGTATAGAGACAGCAATGAGCGTTTGTATAGTTGTTTTGGAATATAGTACATCTCTGGAAAACCTATGTGAATATTCTATACAAATGTAAAAGACTAAATTTGGGCATGTTACTGAACTCTAAGAACCCATTTTACTTTGAGAGTCATTATGAATTTGAAAAATTATCAAAATGAAAATAGTCTGCAAACCAAGCATTAAAAATTAAATGTACTTTCAATATAGTTCTTAAACTTTTAAGGTTATTCACATGTGTGAATTGTTACTTATCAAATAATTTATTGTTCAAATAAGAATTGAGCTGAAATTTAGCTTTATGGCTGAAATTTAGCTTTATATTGTTAAAAAAATGCCTACTTAATTATATAGGTGAAACTTTGAGAAATTTTAAACTTGTAGAGAGAATAAGCAGTTTTAAGTTGTTATTTATACAAGTAATTTAAATGGCATTGGTAGAGGACATCTACTAGACAACATTTTTTATTAGCTATATACTAGTTCTTAGAAAATAAAAAACAACCAGCAACTCAAAATACCTCTGTATTGTCTTCCTTAACATTCTAAACTTTGGACAAACTAGTCCAGACAAACCATCTCTCAGCTCTTACTAGCATTCTAATTGGTTTTATTTTGGTAGATTTTCTCTCTTAAAATTATGTGTAAATAGGTTCTTTATATGTGACTTTTTTTCTGTCAGATGATGATTCATACTATTACATTTATTTTCAGTATCATCCAAAAAAAAAAAATACTTAGTGATGAAAGATTAGGAAAATTGAATATGAACATTAATGTTTCTGTTATCTCTGTGATACTCATCCTCCTTTTGCACATAGAAACTAAGTGAGAGCCTAGAGTAGTTATCTTAAAAATGCTTTCAGATACGTAATTATCTTTATGTGGTAATATAGCAAGGATGAGAACCTGCCTCTTCCTGTCTACCTACCAGACATTTATAGGAGGAGGCAATAGGAATACCTAAAGCTAAGAATTAAGGACATCTGGAAAATCCTTTGACAAATAGTGAAACAACAATTAATGACAATGAAATCTATGACCAAACAAAGATCAATACATTTTTATATATTAAAGATTACATGTGTTGATCTATTTTGTCCCAGATAAGCTTTGTTGAGTGCTTACTAGGAATGCAAAACAAAATATAATTCATATATATTCCTGTTGTTCATGTATACAATTTTTATTATTCACAGGAGTTATGTTCAATGAAGCTGCCACAAACACTGAAATAACAACTACTGAACCATTACTCCTAGGGAAACTATAGGGTTTGATTCCTCCAAGCCTTTGTTCACAACATTTTTGTCAACCAGACAATGTATAACTTTGTTTTGCATGTGTTTCTGTTTAAAAACAACTTGTTTAATATATATTGTTGAGTCCTTAACATTGAACTCACAGCAAACAGTGCTATAACTCATGTCTTAATGAAGCATATCTAACACGTACTTTTTCTCCATAAAGCACATCACAGCTTTCTTGCATTTAGGAACACTAGCTGGCATGTTTGTACTTCATTTAGTGACCATTTTAAACACTGAAATTAACAACAAAACAAACAAAAATGTGAAAAAACATAACACTAAATAAACTACAAAGGACACTTGTTTATAGATTCAGAGCTGAAACAACAAGCCAAAGCATCACCTTGTTCAACCCCAGCTGGTAACATGCATATCAGGTGACTCAAATTTTTTGCCACTCTGAAAATATCTACAAATGACCATGAATTGATTTTGGGGTTACAAATACATTTTAGAAAGCAGGCAAATTCACAAATGTGGAATCCATGAATAATGAGAATCTATTGTACATATTTTTAAAAATCAACCCTGTTCCTAGAACTGATTTGATGGTTTTGCATTTCTTACAGACACAGGTAGGACGTTTTGCACCTCAGTTCTCTGGATATCAGCAGCAAGACTGTCAAGAACTGTTAGCTTTCCTGTTAGATGGATTACATGAGGATTTGAATAGAATTAGGAAAAAACCATATATACAATTAAAAGATGCAGATGGAAGGCCAGATAAGGTAAATTTCATGATCCTATTGTCACCATTGTTATAATTTTGTGATACCTCTTTCTAATTTGTGTCTATCATCCTTGTAGGTGGTTGCCGAAGAAGCCTGGGAAAACCATTTAAAACGAAATGATTCTATCATAGTAGATATATTTCATGGCCTTTTCAAATCAACTTTAGTTTGTCCTGAGTGTGCTAAGATTTCAGTAACATTTGATCCTTTTTGTTACTTGACACTTCCATTGCCCATGAAAAAAGAACGCACCTTGGAAGTTTACTTAGTTAGAATGGATCCGCTTACCAAACCTATGCAGGTAAATCATGGGTTTGTTTGTTTTGGGTTTTTTTTTTTTTTTGCATTTGTTGTTTTTATAAAAAAATTAGTGTTGAGTCCTTATTATAAAAATTAAGTATTGAATTATCAAGCCCAATCAATAATGTTTATTTGTATAAGAGATTTTATAAGCTGAATACTTTGGAAATCAGTGTAACTTTTTACAGTCTTGAAAGGGCAACGTGTGTCTTATAAAAAATTCTCAAAAGCCTTTTTATAGAGGTTTATTTTTATAATATTGGGGTGAATATTAGCTTATGAAGATCAACATAATATTTTTAATTTTTTTAAACTTCAACTTTCTTTAGTGTTAATTGTAATTTTTTTTACTAGTGGCTATTGGAAGTAAAGCTAATACTTTTAATTCATAGTGTGATAGTAGTGTATTTAAATACCTGTAATTTTTAGGCATTTTAGGAACTTAAAAGAAAGTAGAAATTTAGTTAGACTAAAAATATTTCGTTCAGTGATATTCTCTAATTTCTAATACTTTGAAGTATCACATATTGTTTATTCTGTGCAAAAGTCCTGTGGTAAGTCTTACTGTCAAATTGTCTGCCTGATTCCGTTACCTAGTGTTATAATTGGATTATTTATATTTTGTGGGTAAAGCACTGTCTTTTCTCCCTTATTTATTAATCAGTTAATCCTCTTCTGACACTTGACCCATCCTAGTGAAAGTAACTTCTTCTTTTTCTACCTCTCTTTCCCTAAATTCTAACACTTAACTAATTTTATTAAAACTTTTGGCTTACTTTTATCTTTTCTCCCTAGACTACAAGTCTTTGAAGACAGAGACCTTGTAAACCTTTGTATTTCCAGCTTTTGTGGCTGGTAAATATTAATGCACAAGAAGTATTCAAAAATTTTATTCATCAAGATACTTAACTATGCACCTACTAAGTATAAAGCTCTTTGGCTAAACAAAACAGATATGATTCCTGCTTTAGAAGATTGTTTTCTGTAAATTTTTAGCCAAATAGCTCAGTTTGTTAGTGCATAATAGTCACAATGTCTATATGAAAGCTATATTTGAACAAAATTATGATCTTACCATTCAGGGATGTATTTGGGTTTACTGTCAACAAAGACAGGGTATATGTAGTGTTCATAAAAACACAGTCCTTTTATTCAAAGTAATTTAAGTCCAGTAGATACTAGGTATGTACTCAGTTATGCAAATTTAAGCAATTTGTTTTTCTGCTGCTTTATGTTTTGTTTATGAACTCATTGAACACAATGCCCTCATATCAGTATTTCACTGGGGAGTGCTAAGTACTATCCCTTATCTGTGAGCAGAGCCAATAAAGACCTGCTTTTACTTTTGGCCTGGAGAATATGTGTTCACATTTTTAAAGTTATATCCTTTAGATATTCACTTATTCACTCGTTTATAAGTACAAGATTGTCAACATTCTTTTCAATGGTGAGAAACTATAACAGTGCCAAACCACATCCTTACCTCTCTAGTTTGTAACTTTGCAGATATACACCAATGAGTGTAATGGAGCAAGAGAGTGTAGAATAATAAGTATAAATTTACTGCAACAAAAAATAAGTGTAGATGTTTTATTTCTCTACAGCACATTTGTTAGAGATAATATTCTCCCATGCCAATAATATAAGGTAATCTATATCAATAGTGGCAAATTGCATTAATTTACACATTAGTCCATAAGGTATATGATAAGTGCTCTTCCATAAATTGGGCTCTAAATTATTTTTCCAGCAATGTGAATTTCATTGACTTATCACTTTTCTCATTTGGTGACCAATAATATAAATTTGCAGAGGTTAGAGCCATGGTTAGCACAGAGAAATTCATTTGTTTTTGTGTTTTGTGTTTTTTTTTTTCTTTTTTCCATTTAGAGGCAGTAACAACTCAAATACAAAATGATCACCTCATTTCATTAACGCTATGCTTTGACCAGCTCGTAAGAAAAGTGAAATTAGCTGAGTTTGCCTATTTGTTGAGTTTTCCCGTCATTGAAGTTGATTTAGGTCATGGAAGCTTATTAGGAAAAATATTGAATATGTATTATATCTTAGGCTCTCATGCTGTGCAAGGTGCTAGAAATATAATGGTGTTTCTAGTCCTTGTTCTTCAAGAAGCTTGTCATACAGTATGAAAATTGCTCTGACAGGGTGCTGCAAGAGAACACAGAGTAACCTACCCAAACTGGTTATGAGGCCTGTGGTAAATTCTGAAGGACAATTAGGTTATAAGCAGGTGAAAACTAGAAATAAAAGCATTATAGGCCAAGATAATGGCATGTACAAAGAACTTATGGGAGAAGAGGACATGGCCCACTTCCGTAATCTACAGTAGTTAATATGGCAAGCAGGAGCTAGATCACAAAGAACTTTGATGCCAGTATAGGAAGTTTGAACTTCATCCTAAAAACTAGGGAAGCCATTAAAGACTATTAAGTATAGATATTATATGGCCACAATTATGTTTCAGAAAGATGATTCTGGCTAGCACAGAGATCAGTTAGAAAAGGCTTAGTACTAAGACCAGGTAAGAAGCTTTTAGTGATCAGACGACAGACAAATGACAAATGCTTCAACTCTGTCAGGATGGCAGTTTGAAGAACCAGTTGAATGTAGGAAGTGAAAATGTGTAAGTATATTCAAAGATGATGCCAAGTTTACTTGACAGGAAAAGAGGAGACAGCAGTGCTGTTTTAGTGGAATATATAGGAAGAACAAGTTGAAGAAGGAATCCATTTTAGTATTGAACATGGTGGCCTAACATGACCCAAACCTGTGTTTAGTATTGGATATGCTGACTTACAGATGCATGAGGAACACTTAGGTAGAGATATCCAGTAGGCATTGAATTTGTGTATCTAGACCAAAGGAGAGAGACTGCTTTAGCTATAAATTTGACAATCAGCCCTATGAAAATGATAGTGTTTTAGAAGGATGAGATTACTTAAGGCTAAGGTGACCCCGTGATTTATCATCTAAACAAGAACTCTTGAAAATAGAAGGGACTGTCATTAATAATTATACTAGGATAGCAGGCTAATCCAGGACTGGCCAAAGCAAATCAGGAGACACTGTTGCCTCTTCCAAGGAGAGCATATAAAATTGAGAAGAAGGCTAAAGACAACACTCTAAAGAACACTATAGGAGAACTTCAAAAGAGGAATATGATCACAGCAATAGAAAAGAATTAAAAGTAGTCGTGTTATAAGGAAAGGGAATTTTTTAAGGAGAAAGTGGTCAGCAGTCATATTACAAAGAGGTCAATAAAATAAAGACTGATAAGTTGTACAACAGTATTGGCAACCTTGGAAACAAGTTAAATAAAGAGGTGAAGACAAGCCAGCAAGAGGGTTGAGAAGTAAATGGGAGATAAGGAAGTTATGATAATATAGATATCATTAATAAAGTTATTTATAAAATAGAGGAGAAGGGGAGATAATTAGAGGGAAAGCAATGAGGTACCCTTGTTTTTTGAGAGACTTTATATTCCAGTGCTTATGCAAGAGTCGAGATAAAATGGAAGAAAGAATAATTGCTTGGTTTAGGTCCCAGAGAAAGCAGAAGAGCATGGGATTTAGAACATAGGCGCTAAGGTTAGCCTTGAATAAGAAGAGAGACACCTTTCTTTCCATGTGTTGCAAGAGACAGAAAAGTACCTATGTGGATTCAAAGAAGTTAGTAGGAGAACAGGAAGTTGGAGATTTTCCCACCCAGTAGTTTCTGTTTTTGAGATGAAATAGGTATTCTGCTGATATTAAGGGAGCAGTAGTGAAATAGGAAGCCTAAAGAATGGTGAAGATTTTTTTTTTTTTTTTTTTTTTTTTTTTTTGTTAATGAGACAGGGTCTTGCTCTGTCACCCAAGTTGGAGTACATTAGGGTGTGATCTCAGCTCACTGCAACCTCTGCCTCCTGGGCTCAAGGGATTCTCCCACCTTAGACTCCCAAGTAGCTGGGACTACAGGTGTGCGCCTCCGAGCCCAGCTAATTTTTTGTATTTTTGTAGCAACGGGGTTTTGCCATGTTGTCCAGGCTGGTCTCGAACTTTCGGGCTTAAGCGATTCACCTGCCTTGGCCTCCCAAAGTGTTGGGATTACAGGCGTGAGCCACTGGGCCCAGCCCAATGAAGATTTTAAATAGTTATTGAGATAAATGAGAGAATAACCAGATGTGTGATATGCAGAATTATTTCTGGGTACTGTCAAAGGATCAGTTGATATTGGGCACTGTGGATTTGTAGCACACCAGCCTCTAAAATTGGGAAGTTTTCTTCAGCACATATCAACAGCTCTGAGAAAGTTTAGCAAGAGTAGAATGAATAGAATTGAGTAACAAAGACATTAAAGGTCCGTGATAAAGCATATAGGGCCTGGATGGAAGGGCTAGAAGACAGTAGGGAGCTGGTAAACTGGGAGAAAACAAGAGTTAAAAGGAATAGAAATCTCTGTGCAAGCCAAGAAGAGATAAGAATGAATTTCCCGGAGAAGCAAGAAGTAGTGGTTAGACAGTAACCCGAGTTTAAGATAGTAAAAGTGGGGCCGGGTGCAGTGGCTCACTCCTGTAATCCCAGCATTTTGGGAGACTGAGGCAGAAGGTCACTTGAATCCAGGATTTTGAGACCATTCTGGGCAACATAATGAGACCTTGTCTCTAAAAAATAAAAATTAGCCAGTCATGGTGTCACACGCGTGTAGTCCTAGCTACGCAAGAGGCTGAATTCGGAAGATGGCTTGAGCCCGGGAGGTTGAGGCTGCGGTGAGCCAAGATCATGCCACTGCACTCCAGCCTGGACAACAGAGTGAGAGCCTGTCTCTAAACAACAAACAAAAAAAGATAGCAAAAGTGGGAGCAGTTTCAAGTAATGACAGGATCTAATAAGTTGACTGAGGTTGAATTAATGCAAGTGTCTTTGAATTGAGGAGCCAAGGAATGATAAGACTAGGACAAATTATCCATGTGGGCATTGTCACACAGGACCCAGGATAGTGGCAAGATTGGAGACAAACACTAATCCAAATGCCAAATGAATGTAAGATAGCAACCATGAGGTCACTCTCATTTACTGAATTTTTTTTCCAAAATAATAAATTCATTACAAATTTTTTTGTTTTTTAGTACAAAGTGGTTGTCCCCAAAATTGGAAACATATTAGATCTTTGTACAGCATTGTCTGCTTTGTCAGGAATACCTGCAGATAAGGTAAGATGTTTCTGGGGTTGAAGTATATAAGTTGGTATTTAGTTTCTCAGTGTTGTAAAACCAGCTTAATAGAAATTCGTTTCCTTTTAGATGATAGTTACTGATATATACAATCATAGATTTCACAGAATATTCGCTATGGATGAAAACCTTAGTAGTATTATGGAACGGGATGATATTTATGTGTAAGTATAAAACTCATTGTGCAAAATATTACTTGAAAAAAAATTAATAGAAGTAACATAAATTTTTGAGAGTTTATGGTCAGTTTTGTCCTTGTAGGTTTGAAATTAACATCAATAGGACAGAAGATACAGAGCACGTGATTATTCCTGTTTGCCTAAGAGAAAAATTCAGACACTCGAGTTATACCCACCATACTGGTTCTTCACTTTTTGGTCAGCCCTTTCTTATGGCTGTACCACGAAACAATACTGAAGACAAACTTTATAATCTCCTGCTCTTGAGAATGTGGTAAGTGCCAGACAATTCTACATTGACAAAATAAATATGGGAATAAAATATAAAATAGCTAATAAAAATAAACACATAAGGTACTATTGGAATATAATTATTCAAGTCTGTATTATCTCAATTTTGTTCATAGTCAGATTATAGTCCTAATCCACTTTCTTATTCATGTAAAACATATTATGGAGGTAATTTCAAACCCAGGAAGCACGAAGTCTGTAGCAGTTTTAAACCAAAAGTTTACAGTTAGAAGGACATAGGAATTTGTGTTATAATAATTATGTGTTACGTGTTCATTCTGTGAAATCATAACAAATGTCAAATGCCATATGTTTGCACTGTGAAATAACAAATGTCAAATGCTTCATTTCTTTATATACATTACCAGTTCATGATTAATAGTATTGTAAGGCAGCCTATTTTTTGCCTTCCTGAATAAATCCCTTGATTTGAATTATGAAGTTATCAAGAATGTCATTTGATCCCTTTTATCCTTGAAAGCTGATATATTTAGTATTCTTTCTTGCATATCTAATTATTATAGTTTCATAACCCATATATAAAGATCACATTATACAAATATAAGTGTTTTTAGCAACAATATATACCATCTAAATGAGGATAAGTTGAGAAATTATTTGCAACAAACATTTAACATTTAACCTAAAAGGTAACATATTAATTATTTTTATAAAGATGAGCAAAACAAATTACTAGTCAGTTATACTTATGGTACTATAAGTCTGAATTTATCTTTGAATCTACTAAGTGACCACTGTTACTGCATTAAAAAGTTTTGTTTTACTGATAGAAGGAAAACTTTTTAAAAGTTTTTATCTTTGTAGTACTGAACTTGTTTGATTTTTGATTTTACTTAAGCCGATATGTCAAAATATCTACTGAAACTGAAGAAACTGAAGGATCCCTACACTGCTGTAAGGACCAAAATATTAATGGGAATGGCCCAAATGGCATACATGAAGAAGGCTCACCAAGTAAGACTTTTCTGTTAAATTGTACAAATGTTTCACTTAGATAATTGCTTCAGAGAAAAAGTTAAGAAAATGGGAATTAAAGAACTAAAAAATACCGGGGAACCTAGGATTAATATTAATAATTTAAAAATATAGCATTGGGTTTATTTAAAGCTCTCTAATATCTAAAATTAGGTGAAATGGAAACAGATGAGCCAGATGATGAATCCAGCCAGGATCAAGAACTCCCCTCAGAGAATGAAAACAGTCAGTCTGAAGATTCAGTTGGAGGAGATAATGATTCTGAAAATGGATTATGTACTGAGGATACTTGCAAAGGTCAACTCACGGGACACAAAAAACGATTGTTTACATTCCAGTTCAACAACTTAGGCAATACTGATATCAACTACATCAAAGATGATACCAGGCATATAAGATTTGATGATAGGCAGCTTAGGCTAGATGGTAAGTATTTGTGAAAAATGGCTTGAACATTAAACAAGCCGAGCATGTTATTTTTTTTTAGGTGAAAACCATGAAATTCAGCTCTGTCAAGAAATATACCATTTACTTTTCTATCTCAAATTTTACATGAAAGGACTTAATATCTAAGTAGACTAAAATGTGTGTTTGTGTTTCATAAATGGAGATTGAACTCATGCTTCAGTTTTCTATCTTTTTTTAAACTCTTAAATTATTTCAATGGCTTGGAAACTGCTGTTTGCCCTAATCACCAGTGCAAGTAGAAAAGATTGCTGTTTATTTATTCTGGTGTATATTCTAACATTAAAATATACTTTAATACTAAGACATATTAAATTTTAAAGAAAAAATATGTTTTCCACCTTAGAAAGATCTTTTCTTGCTTTGGATTGGGATCCTGATTTGAAAAAAAGATATTTTGATGAAAATGCCGCTGAGGTAAGTCATCACTCACTCACTTATTTACCTTTCCTTGATTTACTTTATGCGATTACCAGAGATAATCATATTGTTGTGTTACACTCTTTGCTTCCACCAAATGTTTATTTTGCCAGTAAAAAATTGGTCATGAACTAGAAAAAAAAGTCTTTGCAAAAATACCTTTTTTTTTTTTTTAAAGGTTCAGAGTTCATTTTGAACGTGTTTTGGTCATCCATATAGGAGTGTACAGGAATTATTTAGAAGTATATAAATCTCAACTGAAATAAGCTTTATGATTCTTTTGAGAAAGTTTAGGAGTTTTCATTATTATTCATAGTAAGATGGTATCACTAAAATGAGTTTTGTTTCATTTGTTCTCTTAACTCAAGAAATACTTCTCTTTAGGACTTTGAAAAACATGAAAGTGTGGAGTATAAACCTCCTAAAAAACCCTTTGTGAAATTAAAAGATTGCATTGAACTTTTTACAACAAAAGAAAAGCTAGGTGCTGAAGATCCCTGGTAAGAGACAAAATTAAATAATTGTTTTTGTTTTCTTTAAGGATTTATTCTGAGATATGTGCCACATCAAGTTGAAAAAGTAATTATTAAATTCTCTTTGATGTTTTAAATAGTAAAGGATTCTTTATATAAGTTGTAGCCTATTAAGAGGGATGGGAATGTCTTAAAAAATACGATTACAGTGTTGCCTTAATTTTATTACTGTGTTTTTCATAGTAGCCATTATACTATTAATTCATTTTAGTTACCTTTTTTCCAAGAAATTTTAGCTATGTAATCATTTTGAGAGAAGCTTTTTAGGAAAAAGGTAGTGATATATTTTGTGGTGTTATTCCATTAGAGCCCAGATTTGAGATTTTCTAATACCTGTCTTCCAGCACAGATTTGTGACCTATGTCTTTTTTGCATACTAAAAGAGAAATAATCTAGCCCTCATTATGTCTTTAAGTATTCATTTGTATATTAATTTGTAATGGTTTAACCTATTTGGAAAATGTGTTGAAAATAAAAATAATAAGAGTTGCTTTCAACCTGGTACATATTAGGCATACTATAATTGCCTACTGAATAAATGTAGAACTTTCCAAACATTTTTTGTTTATTATTTTCATTAATGGGGGTTGTTTGTACCTCTATCAAGCGTTAAATACTTCTGTTTATTCTTAGGTATTGTCCGAATTGTAAAGAACATCAGCAAGCCACAAAGAAATTGGATTTATGGTCCCTGCCTCCAGTACTTGTAGTACATCTCAAGCGATTTTCTTACAGTCGATACATGAGAGACAAGTTGGATACCTTAGTTGATTTTCCTATCAAGTAAGCTTTAATTGTACTTTATAAGCATTGGGCAACTCTTCTTTCAAACTTATTTGATGCTTTTTGTTATTATCCTTTAGTAAACATCAGGTGCCATTGGACCCAATTTCAGCTTTCAAGTTTGTTTTTGAGTAGTTCTAACAGTTTATAAGGATCAGTGTTTCAAAATTTTTATTTTTTCTTAGAGATTTTCCAAAGACCAAAGAGAAAATATACTTTAAAAAAATAAAAACAATAAAAATCCTTCTGTGTTATATTACTTATGGGTTAATTGGTCTCATTTATAAATCTAAGATATTTTATGGTACTTAGTGATTTTGTTTATCCTAGGAATTACTTCATCATTACTCATCACTTACTCCTAAATATGTTGGGTTTTTTTGGTGTTTCTTTTGTTTGTTTTTTGAGACAGGGTCTCACTCTGTTGCCCAGGCTGGAGTGCAATGGTGCAATCTCGGCTCACTGCAACCTCCACCTCCTGGATTCAAGTGATTCTCCTGCCTCAGCCTTCCAAGTAGCTGGGATTATAGCCACCCGCCACCATGCCCGGCTAATTTTTAGTACAGACGAGGTTTCACCATATTGACCAGGCTGGTCTCGAACTCCTGACCTCAAGTGATCCACCCGCCTTGGCCTCCCAAAGTGCTGGGATTACAGGCATGAGCCACTGTGCCCAGCCCTAAATATGCTGTTTTCAAAAAGACTAAAATAAAACAACAATGGAATTGCTTAGAAGGATAACACAATAGTGAAATAAATCATCCCTATTGCATTATCCTTCAGTTTTCCTATTGCCATTATATGACATCATATTTGTAAAAAGATATATCTATGGCCATACCACCTTGAACGTACCCTGATCTTGTCTGTAAAAAGATACAAAGAAGTCTGTATACATCTTCACACTTTATCTCTCTTTTTTTCTTCCCCTGCTTTTAACAGTTGAGAATTCAGAATGACAAAAAGGGAACATTGTATTCCCCGTCACTTAGTTATTCAGCAGAAGGACTTCATCACACAATATTTTGTACAAGTACTTGGTACTATCCCATTTTGCAAAAAGAACTTTCAGTGGTATTATTTCATATTCTGTGATATTTGTGCACCAAAATGTACTTGATACAGTTAGTAAGTAGACAATTGCTAAAGGCAGGTGTATCTATAAAGGTAACTAGAAGGAAATAGATTACATAAAACAAAATATTCACTGGATTACTCATTCTAATTGGTGGCTATAAATTTAAAATTTAAAATTATTTGTAATTATTGAGTGAAAAAAAGATCATTTTCTCTTTAACAAAATAGTGAGCCGTAAGTTTTCAAGAATATAGCATTTGGCAATGTAAGTATAAGAAAAAGAATCAGGGCTGGGCACAGTGGCTCACGCCTGTAATCCCAGCACTTTGGGAGGCCGAGGTGGGCGGATCACAAGGTCAGGAGAGCAAGACTATCCTAGCCAACGTGGTGAAACCCCATCTCTACCAAAATTCAAAAACATTAGCCGGGCATGGTTGTGCGCGCCTGTAGTCCCAGCTACTCGGGAGGCTGAGGCAGGGGAATCGCTTGAACCCAGGAGGCGGAGATTTCAGTGAGCTGAGATCGCGCCACTGCACTCCAGGCTGCCTGGCAACAGAGCGAGACTCCCTCTCAAAAAAAAAAAAAAGAATCAGAAGTAATGACAAACTAGAATCTATCAGAGATGTATTTAAAATTTAGAATCATTATTGCTTTTTAATGATGCAAATACAAGAAGAACAACCAGAAATAATAATAAGCTATTTACAAGATAGTCATTTTCCAGGTTCTTGAATGATAGATTTTGATTAGTCAGTTACATTCAAAGGATGTTGCCCATTTCGGGTATATAGGTCATCAAAGACAGCAAATGTAGAATAAAAATTAAGTTTTGATATATTAATATTTTTTAAAACTTCTAAGAAAGTTTTCACTATTCCTGTATTTTTCTTCATATAAATCACTTCCTCTTTTTTTTTTTAATCTCTGACCCTGCCCATAAATTACTTTCTAAAATTGACTGTAAAATAAAGATCTACTGGACCCAGATGGTCAATAGTGATGACTGTTTTTCCTGGTATACTGAGAGTTAAATGTGTTAGCATAAAAACGTTTATCTGAATGACAACATTCCACATTTTTATTTTATTTTATTTTTTTATTTTTGTGGGTACATAGTAGGTGTATATATTTGTGGGGTACATGAGATGTTTTGATGGAGTGTGAAATAGTCACATTATGGAGAATGGGGTATCCATCCTCTCAAGCGTTTATCGTTTGTGTTATAATCCGGTCACACTCTTAGTTATTTTTAAATGTATAATTAAGTTATTATTGACTATAGTCACCCTGTTGTGTGATCAAATAGTATGTTTTATTCATTCGTTGTTTTTTTTTTTAATCCGTTAACCATCCCCACCTTACCTCTCCCCTACCTTCCCACCACACTTGTCATCCTCTAGTAATCACCCTTCTACTCTGTCTGTCCATGAGCTCAATTGTTTTTATTTTTAGATCCCACAAATGAGAACATGGGATGTTTGTCTTTCTGTGCCTGGCTTATTTGATTTAACATAATCTCCAGTTCCATCCATGTTGTTGGAAATGGCAGGATCTCATTCTTTTTTATAGCTGAATAGTACTTCATTGTGTATATGTACCAGATTTTCTTTAGCCATTTATCTGTTGATAGACACTTAGTTCCATCAACATTGCAACACATAGTTTCGTCAAATCAACAAGATTTGGTTGTTTCCAAATCTTAGCTGTTGTGAACATTGCTGCAACAAACATGGGGAGTGCAGATATCTCTTCAGTATACTCAATGAAGCATTTTAAAATTTCCAACCCATAAACAAATGTTTGCCAAAACATTAATATCTCAGAGGTACATGTATGATTTGTTTTGTAAGTTATTTGACTCATGATAATTTCTTTAGTGAGATATATATATAGATAGATATATATATATAGATGGATAGTTAGATATAGATGTATATATGTATGTCAAACAACAATGGCAGAAGGGAATAGAATTCATTGCATTTAGGGACAACATAAAAATTAACTTGGTTTCTTTTTTAAACAGTGACTTGGATATGTCGGAATTCTTAATTAATCCAAATGCAGGTCCTTGCCGCTATAATCTGATTGCTGTTTCCAACCACTATGGAGGGATGGGAGGAGGACACTGTAAGTTGACAGTTTGCCTTTTTACCCAAATCATGGTGTTTGAAGAACTCTAGACTTTTTTCTTTAAGATATTTATTACTTCTTAAGGATAAAATATCAGATGTGTCTTGCATATAGTAGTTCAGTATTGATTAATGAATAAGTCAGCTTTTGAACCTTTTTTTTTCACATAGGGTATAGAGAATTGAGTTTATCATACTCCTCAGTTCAAGGCCTAGTAGGGAATGTTGTCCCATTTAGAGTGCATTTCCCTCCACGTTCTCCTTCCCCTTTGCTTTCTAACAGTTTGATGCATATACTCTTGTAAATCATTAATATTTATTCATTTATATAATTGGTACTGTGCTGTAGATCTCACTAGGTCTCGACACTTATGAAGACTTATCTGTGTTGCTTTGTGTCCATTTAGTCAGTCGTTTCTCACTGCTTATGATTTACATCTGCCATATTTTATCTCTCCACTTACCTCATGATGGACATCTAAATTCCCTTTCACTTCCTACCACTGTAAGACTGATAAACCATTGTTTATGGTATCGTATGTAAGAATTTATTTGGGCTGCATACCCAAAAGTGAAATTGCTGAGTTTAAGTGAGTAAGTGTTGCCAGATTGCCCCCCACCCCCCAGGATGGCTCTAACACTCGACACTCTGCAAGCAGTTGATTTTTCTGTTGAACAGTATTTACATTCCTTGGATATATCCTACTTATCATTATATATTTTTAGACACACAGTTGGATTCAGTCAAATTTATTTAGAGTTGTTACAATTTCATTCATAAGTGAAATGGTTTTGTAAGTTTTTTATATTTTCATTATCTTAGTTTGGAATAAAGATTAGAGTCATAAAACAAGCTGAGATGCTTTATCCTTTTTCTGGTTTTTGGAACAGCTAGTACAATATAGGAATTAACTGTTCATCACAGTCTAGTAGAATTAACCTGTAAAGCCATCTAGGCTTTACAGCCATAATTGTTTTTATTTATGTCATGCATATTGGTCTATTCAGTTTTCTTTTTCCTTTTGTGTATATTTTGATGTTCTCTCTGTTTCTAAAAATGTATCCATTTCATTTAGGTTTTTCAATTTATTTAAGAATTGTTGTTTATAATGCTTATATTACACTATTTTTGTCCTTTTTTCATTCTTTTTCTCTTTTTTTTTTAAATCAACCTTCCTGGCCAGGCACAGTGGCTCACGCCTATGATCCCAACACTTTGGGAAGTGGAGGCGGGTGAATCATGAGGCCATGAGATCAAGACCATCCTGGCCAACATGGTGAAACCCTGTCTGTACTAAAAATACAAAAATTAGTTGGGTGTGGTGCCGGGTGCCTGTAATCCCAGCCACTCGGGAGGCTGAGGTAGGAGAATCGCTTGAACCAGGGAGCCGGAGGTTGCAGAGAGCCCAGATCACACCACTGCACTCCAGCCTGGCAACAGAGCAAGACTCTGTCTCAAAAAAAAAAAAAAAAAGTATCAGTCTTCCCAGATTTCTATCTTGTTAGTCTTTTCAAAGAATTACTTTTCATCTTATTAAATTTTTATTTTTGTTATTGTATGTATTTATACTTTATATTATTATTATATTTTATTTTATCTATACATTTTTTTTTGAGACTGGCTCTCTCTCTGTCACCAGGCTGGAGTGCAGTCGCATGATATTGGCTCACTGCAACCTCCACCTCCTGGGTTCAAGCGATCCTACCACCTTTGCCTCCCGAGTAGCTGGACTACAGGCACATGCCACCACACCCAGCTAATTTTTTTGTATTTTTAGTAGCAGTGGGGTTTCACCATGGTGCCCAGGCTGGTCTTGAACTCCTGGGCTCAAGCGATCCTCCTACCTCAGCCTCCTGAGTAGCTGGGACTACAGGTGCACACCACGACACCTGGCTTGTATGTATTTATTCTATCTAATTGATTTCTTCCCTTCCCTTCATTGTATGGTTCCTCTTGTTACTTTGGGTTTCTATGTTACTCTTCTTACAACTTCTTGAATTGAATGCTTAGCTTTTTGCTTTTCATTGTTTCTCCTATATTGAAGGCTGTAATTAAAAGGCTATAAATTTCTGCTAAGTACTGCTTTAGCTGTACTTCAGATTTTCATTATCTTTCAATTGTATGTATGTTTTAATTTCCTTTATGATTTCCTAATTAGCACAATGTCATTTAATCATATGCTTAGTTTTCAAATGTAGAGAGTTTTGTCACTTCATTCTTACCTTTATTACATAGCAGTTGAGAGCATTGTCTATATTAATCTTTAGGAGTCCGAAAGTTGTAACATGTCTTAATACATGGTCAGTTCCTTAAATGTGTGTATGCTTGGAAAAAAATATACATTCCCCATTTAGATATAGAGTTCTTTATATCTCTGATAATTTAAGCTTATCAAGTGTATTCAAACCATTACTATCCCTGGTTATTTTTTATGTTCATTTTATTCCTGAGAGGAATTTGCCAGGACTCCTACTAAAGTGTTGATTGACCTGCTTCTCCCAGCAGTTTTATTAGTTGTTATTAATATTTTGCATAATTATACTTATGTTCATAATGGGTAGCTCTTCTTTCTCTGTTCCTTTTAACACCAGGATCTGACATTCTTTGCCCCTTTTTTCTTAGGTATTACAAGTGTTACTCTAGCTTTCTTTTTGGTATCATTTAATTTACAAACTCTGTGCCTTTTTGTTGAATGTGTCTCTTATAGATCACACAGATCTAAGTGCAGCATCTGCTCTGCACTGATCTTGGGTTGAGATCAACAAACTCACAGCACACAAAAGGATTCACCCAGCACCAGGTTTACTTAGATTTAAGAAAGGATACAGGTCAAGAAACAATACAGCATGCACAGCAACAGCTTAGCAGAGGTCCTGTGTAGCTGGAAGGAGAGAAAATAGGGAAAAGTGTGCTCAAAGGAAGCTGTTCATCCCGTGGCTATTTCCTTCCACTCCTCACCAAGGCTGATTTTTAACCAGAGTTCATGGGGGTACAGTCATATTAGTTGTCAAATATTTTGTTAGCCCAACAGGACTTTTAAACAGCAATAAGACTCTGATTCAGGTAGCCTGAGTATTGCTGATTTCTGTGACAAAAATTGAAGCATGAAATTTAAACGCTTTCTTCTAGATTGTTTTCTCATTTCTGCCTCCATCCATTCTGTCGCATTCTTCAGCCATGTTGCATGCACACAAATATTCTTGAGTTCATATATTGAGAACAGGGTTCTCAATTTTTTTTTGTTAGTTCCTTTGACTCTAACTTCCATCTCTTTCTACGGTTTCTCTCCATGGTTGATTTTTGAGGAGAGGGAACCAACAACAGATAGAATATGAAACATTTCTTCCACATGGTAGTTACTCAGTAAAATTGTTAACCAAACAACTTAGAGTTTAAACCATTATTTTATTGTGATTGGTTGGTTGGTTGGCTGGTCGGTTGATTGGCTTGTCTTTTGAATTATCTTCTGACCGCCAGTGGAGGTTCACCAAAGATAATGCTTACCTTACTTTCAAAGTATTGCCATTCCCTCTGAACATCATCCAAACAGGTAACTTAATAGAAAGAGAATATTGCCCTTTGATTTCAGCCTTATTAAGGATAATACCTCAATTTCTTATTTATATACAAATGGGAAGAATAATAATATTTACTTTAGGACGGGAAGAATTATTTAGAAGCCGTACCCTACAAAGTGTCACTTTTTAGAAACAATGACCACATATAATTATTTTGGAAACATTGTGCAGCTTTATTTCTTCAGTTATTGAGTAGTTTATACAAGGCATGGGATGGGGAAAGGGGCATTTTTTAAACTTAAAGATAAAGCAGATCTTTAAAAATTATGTGGATTAATGAATCACTTTTTGCCTTTTTCTTGCTGTGTACAGTCATCCCTTTGTATCAGTGGATACCACAGTTGTTCAAATTCCTTATGTAAAATATTGTAGTATTTGCATATAACCTACCCACATCCTCTCATATACTTGTATGTGTAGATTATTTATAATACCTAATACAATGCCTGCACGTCACTTCATTCACATAAATTGAACATAGTACTCAGCACATGGCAAATTCAAGTTTTACTCTTCAGGACTTTGTGGAATTTTCTTTTTTCCTCAAATATGTTTGATCTGTGATTGATTGGGTTCAGGGACGCAGAACCCATGTATGCACAGGACCGACTACACTTTTGTTAAAGACTAAAAGAGATTCTGGTGTTAAAAAAAAAAAAAAACTATAGCATAATGAGTAGGGGTATCAGAAAAGAAATCGTCATAGAAAATTTAATAATAAGTTGAAATTTCAAACTATGAAGTCAGAAACAGATCTAGGTTTAAATCCTAACTGCTAGCTAACAGTATACTACCTTGAGTAAATTATCCTTCTTTTGATGCCTTAATTTCCCATCTCTCAGGTGGGGAGAATAATAATGATAATACCTTCTTTATGAGACAATACATGTAAAGTGCATAACACTATGCCTGGTACACAGTAAGCACTACATGAATGTTAATTACCATTTATTATCATTAGTGTTATTATGTGAATTTTAAAATAATCTGTTTTTTCCTAAGATGAAAAAAGAATGTTTCAACTTACATGAAAATTATTTTTGGCATCTAATTGTAGAAATTAGAAATCATTTGAATCAATTGAATGTGTAATAAATAAGCCTCATAGATGATTATCAGTGTTAATAGATATTCCTTATATAGATGATTATAGAGTTTCGAGGAGTCCCCAGAAAACCAAGATCATTTTCGTCACAGTGATTATATTTTTTTCATTAGATACTGCTTTTGCAAAAAATAAAGATGATGGAAAATGGTACTATTTTGATGACAGTAGTGTCTCCACTGCATCTGAAGACCAAATCGTGGTAAGTTTGTCTTATATTTCCTGAGAACTATGGGATTCACTGTCTTAAGGAGTGAATATAAATTAATAAAAGGGGCTCATGGAACACTGTAGTCTATATTCTAACAGCTTGAGTAGCTAAAAGAGACTAACTCTTATTTAAAGAAATGTCGAATTGTCCCCTAAATGGAAATTTGTCTTCTAAATTTGCCCACTAACAAAAGCATAAATTGCAAGGTGAAAAAATTTTTGGTAGTTTTCAACATGGAGTTTCTAATAAAAATAATTAAGTTTTGCTTTGGAAAGTAGATTCAGCTCTTAACTTTCTAGACATTGAGTACTTAAAGCCAGAATGTTTAAACAAGAGAAAAAAAATCCTTGAAGTACCTTACCGTACCTGTGATCTTTAAAGTCATATCCTGCCTTATGAAAATTAACTATTTAAACTCAAAATGACATAATTAGATAAAACAAATTACAGATTTATAAAAGATTAATACTTGTGTGCTTACTACTTTGATATTTTCTGAATAGTAAAAAAAATGAGGAAGTTCCGTCTGTTCACACTTGCATCAGTTTATCATCCACCGCTGACACTCTCAGTATGGGTTTGTGTGTGTGTGTGTGTATATGTATATATACACACAGATGCATACATATATATATACATATATATATACTGTTATTTCTCTCCCTATATCTATGACAAAAAGAGACTTGAATACTATAAATTTTTTAAATTGTGTTAGTTTTAATTAACCACATTTTTTGTTTATATTTAAACTTCTCTAATTTTTTTTCTGCAAAAGAAAATCAATTCTGTTCTCCTCAAATTGCCCACCTCCTCCATCAGTCTTTTTAACAACACTGCCCTAATCTTGGCTTCAAATAAACAGTTATCTTGTTTATATATAGTATACAAATTTGAGGTTGCCATGCATTTTAACAATGATGATTCTTCATTTAGTCAACAAATTGAATATGATATATATAGAGAGAGAGAGATACACAAAAGACTCCATTCTAAACAGAGTTAAAAAGATAGCTGTCACTCAGTCCAGAGTTTAAAAGATAGCTATCTCTGATTTATAAACCAAAGAAGATAAGTAAATTAACAATTACAGCATGATAAGTACTATTAAATACCTTACTATGGCCACTTAGAAAGGGAACTTCTGTCTCAACTCAGATTTGGGGTTTGAGGGGACAATAACCAGCACAGGTTACCATCATGTGGTAAAGATGATGTCTGACCTGAGTCTGCTAGTAAAAATAAGAGTAAATTAAACAAAAGGTGTTCTAAGCAAAGAAAACGGTATCTACAAAAACAAGGAGGCATGACAAAGCGTGACATTTTAAGGGAACAGCACATAATTGGATGTGACTCAAAGGAAAAGCTCTTAAAGGGACATGGGGAAGAAATTAGTCTGGAGATAAATTTAGCGCTTAGATCAAGAAAAGTGGCATTCTAGTTTAGACATTTTCTTACAGACTATGAGAAGCCATTAGATTGTTAAACAAGAGAATAACATTGTTCAGTTTGTGTCTTAACATTTCTCTGAGAACATCATAGAAGATAGACTGGAGACACTGAGTAAAGAAACAGAAAAGCCATACAGGAGGCTGTCACATAATTTAAGCAATTAAAATAGTAGTTAGAACAATACAAACAAGGGGAGAATGGATTTATGAGATATTTACTGGACAGAATTAATATAACTTGATAAAAGATATAATAAGGATAATAGATGTAGAGATCCAGAGAAGGAGAAGTTTAAGATGACTTTTACTTCACCATTCACCAAGATTGGGAATATAGGAAGAATAGTTGCTGTTGAAGTTTGAGATGCCTGTATGATAGCTGTGTGGAAATTTCCATTAGGTTGTTGGACTCATAAGACAGGAGTTCAGGGGTGAGAACTGATTTAGGTTATACATTTGAGTTGTCAGCCTCAGGCAGCAGTTGAAGCCATAGGTTTAAATGAGTCACCTAGTGAGAGGATTCAGGTTGAGACAGTGGTGGGCTGAGGACAGAGCATAGTATGTTTAAAGGTCAGGATTTAATGAGTCCACAGAAGAGTCTGAGAAGAAACCAAAGAGATAGTAGGAGATCTGAGTAGTGTTGTCACAGAAGCAAAAATTGTTTGTTGATAGGAAAAGAAATAGTGAAGCATTAAATGCTACTGAGAGATTGACCAAAAGAACCGGAAAGGTCACCCATTTCAGTTGTTTATTAGGTTATTGACCCTGCTGAAAGCCATTTTACTAGAATGGTTTGGGGAAAAGCTAGATTACTTTGAGTTGAGAAGTGTGCATGAGAGTGAATGATGAGTATTGACTACTCTGTTTATCACTCTGACTATGAGGAAGAGGAAGAGAGGTATATGGCAGCTAGAAGGGGAAGTAGAATGGAGAGGGACTTATGATAGGAAAAACCTTAGGTATTTTTTAATGCCAAAGAGACAAGTCCAGTGGATAAGGACTCATTGAAGATACACAGTGATGATTGATGGAACAGCATCCTTAAGATGGTAGGAAAAGTTGGACTCTACAGCAAACATGGGATGAAGTGACTAGTATTAGAAGGGAGGAATTTACCTTTTCCTTAAGAGATGGTAGGAAAGAAAGCATAGAATTCTATTTTTACGTTAGAATTGTGATACAGTTGCATTTATTTCTTTGTCCAAATAATTTAGAAGCACATACAAATTTGTAATTCTAATAACGATTCTTTATTAGAAATCATCTTATATTTAATGAATTTTAGTAACTTCCATTTGACCATGCATGGTTTTTCTATTTGATTTATGCCCTCTTACCAAAATTGGTGACCAGCTAAAAATTCATAATGTATTTAACGTGATCTTTGAGAATCATAACTGTTTTAACATCCTTTGTTTTGACAGTCCAAAGCAGCATATGTACTCTTCTACCAGAGACAAGACACTTTCAGTGGAACTGGCTTTTTTCCTCTTGACCGAGAAACTAAAGGTGCTTCAGCTGCCACTGGCATCCCATTAGAAAGTGATGAAGATAGCAATGATAATGACAATGATATAGAAAATGAAAACTGTATGCACACTAACTAATGAAAGTCCTAGAAGCCATAAAAGAGACACTTTCCTGCTGGTGGTATCTATGGAAATGATGAAGTTACCCACCACATTAAAACAAAAGTCTGAGATGGGGAGTTTCAGATAACCGAATGTAAATCCTTTATCAGATTTTAACTTGTGCAGTACTTGAAGTGAAACACAATGAAAACTTTAACAGAAATTGTCTCTTAATACATTTACAGTCTTGTATTTACAAGCTAAATATATATAGGAAATCACAAATAAATCCCTTTTAAGTTTGCTGCTGTTTTGATTAATTATGTTTCCTTTAATTTTTTGGATGTGAGTTGATGACAAATGTTAAATTTGTGGATGTTGGTCATTTATTTTGCTCTAATAATACTGCAAGAAAACTATGGCTGAACTTAGTTTTTGGATAATCTAGTTCATGTGCATTAGGCTGCCGTATATACTACTATGATATTTAGCTGCAGTATCAACGTGGCATAAATACTGCGGCAGCATTCTTCGAAAACCGCATTTTCAAATTTATCCCTGTAATCAATGTGGGCCTATTAAAAAACCAAATCATGATACAAGAAACAACCTTGGAAAAGTTATTTCCCTTTGTAATACCTTTAAAAATCCAGAGTATTATATTCATTTTACTGCCACTGTGGAAACAGGTTCTAGATTTCATACTCCATCTAAAGTCATTTTTCAGTTACATGTAAGTATTATTTACTGCTATTGGGATCTATTCTTCAGATATTCAAAAACATTTTTTGCTTTAAAATGCATATCTTTAATTGGGTGTTGGTCCAAAATTAAAATTTTTGCTGTCTGTTTTTCTCTACCCCATTTTGTGGTAATTTGGCAACTTGAGCTCTCCCAATTATTGTAATATAAGGACAGACATAATAGTATTCTGTACCCATAGTAATAATTGCATCAAGCTTAGATGAGAAATTTTTTTCATATACTGGCCTTTAAATCATTAATGGACAATTGGCTATAAAGGTAGGTCTGTTAACTTTCTTTGTGTGTTCCTGATGGAATTCACCATAGCCTTACAGCTTTTCTCAGAAGGTAACTTGTTATAAGAGAAATGGCATTTGCATGTTCCAGAGTCAGAACCTGTACAGTATATAAAGCATAAACACCTTGAATTTGATTTTAGTTCACGACATTCAAGGATCCAGGATGCCAAAAATATGTGTGAACATTTGAAACATTTTTATTTGCTGCTTTTTCCCTTTGATATAGTTGAAAGAATGTATTGTAAATTGGCATACAATACTGCCTTTAATAGAAAACCTAAATGCTGGGGCACATTTCACATATCGACTACCTGAGAAATTGCTTTGTGTCCCACTGTTATTAAAGCAAAAAGTATAATGTTCTTCACTTGAACTAATCAAATACAATAGATTATAAATTGTGTATTGTAAATAAAAGTTCACTCTGTGAGTGCACATTTTGGTAAATTATTTATTTATGTTAGCATTTAAAAGTTTAAAAAAAAATGCATTTGACCAGGATAAATGAGGTATGTTGATCATGGCTTTGCTTTATATCTTGATATTAAAGCTGGTTTATCATCCTGGTATTTTAAAAGCTGCTTTGGGGTTTTTTTTTTCTTTTCTTTTCTTTTTTTAATGTAAACTAACCTCCTGCATGACAGAGGTTAAAATTTTGTCTGCACTTGAGTTCACTTGAGTTTACATTTGAAATGTGCATGTTTATTTATACAGATTTCAATAAAGCTATTCAAGGCCTTATTTAGTCTTTTATTTCTTACTCTTAATCTTTTAATAAAAATCCCCTACTTTATGGTTAGATGACTATATGCTAGACTTTTTAGTTATAAATAGTTAATACTAGAAAGGAAATTATGTCAGAGCAAAATGAATCCTACTATTAAGGACATGTTTTAAAGTTGATTTTTGTCCACTTTAATATTTATTCATTAAACATATGTTTGTGTACCAATCACTGTTGTAGAGTCTGGAGATACAGCAGTAAACAAATATCCTTACCTTCACAGAGCTTACATTCTTTCTGCCATCTACCAACTAATGAACTATATTTCCATTTTTCTGAAGATTTAAAGAAAAGTCAAAGCTAAATCTTTTAAACCTATATTGTGGTCTGCATCCTAATTCTTCAGAGACCACTTTCTTTTTAATGCCTGTCATTAACTTCCGTTCCCACTAAAAGAAGTGATGTTAATAATGCCATTGAAACTGTCAAACTCAAATGTCATTTTTCAGCTGCAAAAAGTATACTTTAAAAATAGTGCAAAAGGATAATACATATTCTAATTAAAAGTAGGCATTCAGACTGGGCACAGTGGTTCACGCCTGTAATCCCAGCACTTTGGGAGACTCAGGCGGGAGGATCACTTGAGCCCAGGAGTTTGAGACCAGCCTGAGTAACATAGTGAGAACCTCATCTGTACAAATATATGTATTTTTTTTTTAATTAGCTGGGTGTGCACACACCTGTGTTCCCAGCTACTGGGGAGGCTGAGGTGAGAGAATTGCTCAAGCCCAGGCAGTCAAGGCTGCAGTTAGCCGAAATCACACCCCTGCACTCCAGCCTGTGCAACATAGCAAGACTCTGTCTCAAAAAAAAAAAAGATATTCGTAGGTAATACAGGGTAGTGGGAATATATCTAGACTAGAATTTCTACTTCTAGCTTTGCCACTTAGCAATCATATGACTTTGAACTTAATCTTTGATAGTGTTTCTTTACCTGTAGAATAATGATGATAATAGCCAGCATTTATTGAGCACTTACTATGGACCAGGCACTATATTAAAGTGTTTATATGCATTCTCTCATTTAATCCCACAACAGCTATGAGGTAGGGATAGTTGTCATCCCCATTTTTCATATGAAGAAACCAAGATACAAAGCATTTAAGTAATATTCCCAAGCTCACACAATTGCTATGGGGTAGAGCCAATATTCTATCCTCAGATGTATACTACCTCTCACTGTGTTATAGTGTCTGCTTCATAGGATTGTTGAGAGCTCAAATGAGATCATGTATTTTATGGGAAGAGCTTTGTAAACTTTATTACACACTCACTGATTTTTTCAGTCTAAATAGACATCTTGAAGTCTAATAACTTTGTTTCTAAAAGTATATTTAGCTCAGTATTCGAGCATTGAATAAGAAAGTACCCACTGGAATATTGACTAACCCATTCCCTTTTAAAAATTAATTTCATTTAATTTATATACCTTTATTACAATTTTAATTAAGTGGTAAATACAATGTGACATTTTTTTCTTACCTTTTCATCTAACTTGTGTCCCCTTCTTTCCATTTCCCCAAATGCAACCCTGAATTTCAGGACTTTGTAAACTCTACTCTAGTTTTGCTTTCTGTTTGTTTGTTTGTTTAGAGACAAGGTCTCCCTCTGTCGCCCAGGCTGGAGTGCAGTGACGTAATCATAGTTCACTGTAACCTTGAACTCCTGGGTTAAAGTGATCCTCCTGCCTCAGCCTTATAATTTAGTTTTAATTAACCTCCTTGAAAAAGTTGCAGCCTGGTGCTTTATTTAAATATCTTGCTTTCTCATAATCTGTGTTATTTTAGTAGTCCTGTATTTATCCTTGCTTTCCTGACAACTGGATATAAAACTACACAAAACATTGATTTGGGCACAAAGAAAATCAGTAAGTACCAAAATAGATACAACATAAAGGTGGTGGGGTTTTTTATGAACTAATTTGATTGAAGTGAGTTTATCTTATAAAATAAGCCGGGAGACTGAAATGGAGTCTCCTTCAGTGGTACACCAAAGGGAGTGTAGGGTGTAGTAGGAGCTTTCTGCCTCCGAGAGGAGGAATATATTAGACTGATAACGTTTAAGTCTGATGTATGGTGACAAGAAAAAGGCCAATTTTTTGTTTTGTTATTTTTAAGTTACCTACAGATAATGCATTTCATTATTGCCTGCTTCCAACTCTCCCTATGTAGTATGTTTCTGATCTTCTGTGCTTGTGCAGTGTAGATGAGCTCACCGCTTTAATTTTTAAGATAGAAATGTGGAAAACTCTTGAATCATAGACTAGGGGAAGGAACCAGAGGTCCTCTAAAATATCAGAGGAGTGAGAAGGAAAGGAAAAGCTCCTTTCTAGGGCCAAAGAATAAGAGTAGAAGTTTTTGCTCATTTTTTTGTTTGTTTTTACTTTACAAAAAAATAAAAAATTTTTTGCTCTTTGAATAACTTAACATGAGGAATTTGGAAACAACCTCTCTTGAAAATATATTGGTATTCATTCCCAAATAATTATTCTAAGTACCACTTGACCAGAGGATAGGGAAAGGAGGAAAAGGTGGGTGTATTTATATCCTTGCCAGTTTTTGTTATATATTCAGTTGCAGATCTATATTATATATCATTTTATTATCAGATTTTCTAGTGAGAAATATATATGATGGTTTTTTAATCTAGGTTTGGAGGCCATTTCAATTCAATATGTATGTGTTTTATGTGTTTAATTCATATTTACTATATATTAAAGGAATTTCCAAATAGCTCAGATAACAAAACTTTGGTTTAAAATTGAGTTATTTTATAAGCTACATAGAATACATCAAAATTTTATAAGCTGCATAGAATAGGCTTTAAAATATCAGAATTAGGAAAATAAAATAGAGATGGTAAAAATTCCAATATTTATCAAGACTTTTTTCTTCACTAATGATGGGGTAAAGAATTTTTAAATGGATAATATAAAACAGACAGTTCAAAAATTATTTTTGGAAAATATATGCATCGGGAAACATACCCCACACCATGCCATGGTTTAATTATTCCCCAGCTCTACTTTTGGGAGCCTGGAACTTGTCAGGGTTGTGAAATAGACCTTAGACTATTAAGAACATTCAGAAACTGGCTAAGCCATTCAAGGAAAATCAGGAATTTACATAATATATTGGACTACAGTCTCAAAGGACAGAGAGAAAATCAGTCAAATGGGTATTGATATCTTTTTTTCCTAGAAATGTGTAGCAAATGTGATTTTACAAAGCAGCTAAAAATACAACTCTCTCTCTGGAATTGAAAATGTGTAAAATAAGACCACACACTTTCAATATGCACAAAATATATTTTAAATGTTTAAGTTGTATTGGTAATTTACTATGTTCTGTAGAAAATCATAATTAAAGTTGGTGCTCGTGTTGCTAAAGTTTTTTTTCTCATTTCAGGAACTTGCAGCTTGTTCTATATAGTTTGGTGAAACAAACAAAACAGTTTTTATCTGCTGTGACATTTAAGTTTGTTGTTAGCTGGAGTTAAATCTACATACATAAAAGTAAAACAATAAATATGGAAACATCCCAACAGTCTTTCCCACAATTTGTATTATTACATTATTCTCAGTAATGACACATACTTAACATTTCCCAAGCTGTTGTTTTAAACCTTAAACATCACCACATTTCTAATTTTTATTTAAAATCTTTCAGAATTCTTAGATTTTGTAACATATCAAACACAAGTCTCTCATTAAAATGTTTTTTTTAATAGTATTTGCTTTTCTTTTAAACTCCATAAAGGAGTATTCGATGTTAACAGACGTAACTCTTTAATGCTCTTCTGTTCATGATTAAGTATGCTAAGTTTTAAGTAATTTAGACTAATGTATTAAAGTGTTCACTTATGTCTAGTCATATGCATACCTACTCTCTTCTAACCTTGAGTCATTTCTATTAAGTACAGCATTTAATCTTCTTTCAAGTGAGAACCATCTTTCCATTATATCAAGTGGGCAATTTTTAAATTGTCTGATAAGTTCATCCAAATTAATTCCATCATGCCTGTTTAACTCATTTCCCCAAAAAGACTGCGACCTCCAGCCAGTCATTCAGTTCTTGAACTCCGTAATAGAAGCACCAGGGATTATCTATTTGTAATCACATTGTGGTGGATTATCAGTCTCCCAAGAGTAAAGCAAATAGGAATTATTTTAGAGTTGCCCTTATTTTAAAAAAATAAATAAATAAAGATGGGAAAATTACTTATAGTATTTTTTTTTTTAATTTGAGAAAGAATTCCTGTAGGTCTCCCTTAAATAGTGACTTTGGTAAAGCTTTTTAATTTCTAGAACTCAGAGCTATATTCACTTTTGAGCTATGTACCTATTGTATAAGTTGAAGTAATACTGCAAATTCAAACAGTAAACATCATTAATCCTAGATATTTGGGTACTACCTACAGTGAGATATGGTAGGAAACATTCTATATTTACAACAACTTCCACCATAGCTAGCTCCAAACAGGTCATTAACCTCTGAATTACTGTTTTCACAACCATAAAATTATGCTGGTCTCTTGAAAGTATTGAGTTTATGGGTGTGGAGAGGAAGGCTTAAATTTCATTTTTGAAGCTGTCATTAAAAGTATATGTTTATATTTTTAGCAAAGGAATTAATAACTAATAGGATGAGTCAAGTTAATATTTGTTTTTGTTTTTGTTTTTTTTAATTTTGGGCCTCACTCCTATAAAAGACTTGGAACAGAAGTCTTAGTATGATGGTAAACTTGAAAAGTAAAATTTTATCAGGGATATTAGAATCCAATTATATGAGACTGCATCCTCAGCAGGCACCTTGGTTGCAACACCATGAAAGACCTTGATCCAGAGGTTCTCAGCAAGCCACATCTGAATTCCTAACCCACAAAAACTGTGAGAAAACAGATGTTTGTGTTTTTAGCTGCTAAGCTTTAAAGTAATTTGTTTATGCAGAAATAAGGGAAAAGGACCCTAGAGATCCTTGAGGAATCCCACTTTACAGATGTAGAAGCTGAGGGCTAGAAGGAGAAAAGTCATGTACACAAAGTCTGGAGACAACTCAGTCACTACATCCTCTTGCTCTTTCTCATTTTTACTCTTTAACTGACTCCTCACTTTGTAGATGGATGGCACTGGGCTCTGGAGCAAACCGTCTGTTCTGTATCTGTTAAGGCCTCTAGAGCTTCATTCATTCCTTCATCAAATATTTTTTGAATGTCCACTATGTGCCAGGCACTATTCTAGATTCAAGATAAAAAGTAATATACAAAAACAAAATCCAGTTACAAATATAATTTTTAAAGCTATTTATGAGCATAACTTCCTAACACATTTAGAACCTTTGCCTTCAGCAGACATGAATTATGTTGTCTTTTTGTTTTTTGGCCCAGTTTCATTAGTCATTAAAGTCATTTGAATTAAAGACAATAATCCAGACTCCAGAGGTTATGGCTTTTATGTGTTTGGATACTGTCATAGTCTGCTCAGGCTGCCATAACAAACACAGACTGGGTGGCTTAAATAACAGAAATTTATATTTTCACAGTTCTGGAGGCTGGAAATCTGAGATCAGGGTACCAGTATACTTGGTTTCTGGTGAGGGTGCCTTTCCGGGCTTACAGATGGCTGCCTTCTCACTGTGTTCTTGCATGGTAGCAGAGGAGGGTCAGAGAGGAGAGCAAGCTCTCAGGCATCTCTTTTTTATAAGGGCACTAATCCCATCATGAAGCCCTCACCCTCATGACCTCATCTAAACCTAATTATCTCCTAAAGACTTCCTCTCCAAATACTATTTAAGGCTTCAACCTGAATTTGGAGGTGACACAGTTGAGCCCATAGCAGATATATTTAGTAACAATTATGGGTACAGGCATGCCTCAGATATTGCAGGTTCGGTTCCCAGCCACCATAAATATTTAAATAAAGTGAGTCACAAATTTTTTGGTTTCCCAGTGCATATAAAAGGCATATTTACCCTATACTGTAGTCTATTAACTGCAATAACATTGTGCCTAAAAAAGATGTACATGCCTTTATTTTAAAACTATTGCCAAAAAATGCTAAATAACCATCAGAGCCTTCAGCAAGTAGTAATGTTTTTGCTGATGGACAGTCTTGCCTCATTTTGATAGATACTCACCAGGATGGTGGTTGCTGAAGGTTAGGGTGGCTGTGGCAATTTTTTACAATAAGACAATAGTGAAGTTTGCTTCATCAATTGACTCTTCCTTTTACAAGAGATTTCTCTGGCATGCAGTGCTATTTGATAATATTTGATACCCACAGTAGAACTTCTTTCCGAACTTCTTTCACAATTGGAGTTAATCTTCTAAAGCCCTGCCACTGCTTCATCAACTAAGTTTATGGAGTATTCTAAATCCTTTGTTGTCTTTTCAACAATGTTCACAGCATCTTCACCAGGAGAAGACTTTCCCCCCTTCTTTTCACAGATGTTGAGATTGTCAAGAAACTACTTTCTTTGCCCAGCCATAAGAAGCAACTTATCATCCGTTCAAGTTTTATCATAAGATTGCAGCAATCCAGACACATCTTCAGGCTCCACTTGTAGTTCTCTTGCTATTTTCACCGCATCTGCAGTTACTGCCGCCACTGAGGTTTTGAATTTCTCAAAGTCATGAAAGTTGTAATTAACTTCTTTCAAACTCTTGTTAATGTTGATATTTTGACTCCCATGAATCACAAATATTCTGAATGAATGGCATCCAGAATAGCAAATCCTTTTCAGAAGGTTTTTATTTTGCCCAGATCCATCAGAGGAATCACTATCTATGAAAGCTTTTGCCTTATAAAATGTATTTCTTGGATGATAAGACTTGAAAGCTGAAGTTATTCTCTGATCTATGGCTGCAGAATGGATGTTGTGTTAGCAGGCAGAAAAACACTAATCTCATACATCTCCATAGAGCTCTTGGGTGACCAGGTGCACTTGTCAATAAGCAGTAATATTTTGAAAGGAATCTTTTTCTGAGTAGCAGATCTCCACAGTGGGCTTAAAATATTTAGTAAACCTTCCTATAAACGGATGTGCTGCCATCCAGGCTTTATGGTTCCTTTTATAGAGCAAAAACATATTTAGTTTAATTTTAAGGACCCTAGGATTTTTGGAATGATAAATGAACATTAGTTAGCATTGCATTGGCCCCTAACAAGAGAAATCAGTCTCTCATTTGAAGCCAAGCATCAACTTTTCTCTAGCTATGAAAGTCCTGGATGACATCTTCTAACATAAGACTTTCATCTACATTGAAAGTTTTAGTGTAACTACCTTCATCAATGATCTTAGCTAGATCTTCTGGATAACTTGCTGCAGTTTCTACATTAGCAGTTGCTGCTTCACCTTATGCTTGTCTGTTGTGGAGACAGCTTGTTTCCTTAAACTCCATGAATCAACCACTGCTAGCTTCAGACTTTTCTTCTGCAGCTTCCTTACCTTAGCCTTCATAGAATTGAAGAGAGAGGGCCTTGCTCTGCGTTAGGCTTTGGCTTAAGATAGTGTTGTGGCTGATTTGATCTTCTATTAAAAAAAAAACTCAGGCTTTCTCCATACCACTTTTCTTATGATTCATGTGTTCACTTGAGTAGCACTTTTAATTTCAGGAACTCTTCCTTTGGATATACAACTTGGCTGTTTGGCTCAAGAGGCCTAGCTTTCAGCCTGCCTTGGCTTTCAACATGCTTTCCTCACTAAGCTCAATCATTTATAGCATTTGATTGAGAGAGAGAGAGAGATGTACAGCTCTTCACCTGAACATTTAGAGGCCATTGGATGGTTATTAACTGGCCTGATTTTAATAGTGTTATGTCTCAGGGAATAGGGAGGCACATGGAGAGGGAGAGAGATGGGGAATGGCCAGTGGAGCAGTTGGAACACACACGTCTGTGCCCTCAAACAAAACAGTAACATCAAAGATTACTGATCACAGATCACCGTAACAGATACAATAATAATGAAGACATTTGAAATGTGAGAAGTACCAAGATATGACACACACACAGTAAGCACATTCTGTTAGGAAAATAACACCTATAGATGTGCTCAATGTAGGCTTGCCACAAGCCTTGTTTGTAAAAAAAAAAAAAAAACAATTATCTTCAAAGCATGATAATAAAGTGAAGTAGAATAAAACAAGGTATGCCTGGTTTTTGTTTTGTTTTGTTTTGAGACAAGGTCTTTCTCTGTCACCCAGGCTGGAGTGCAGTGGCACAATCTCATCTCACTGCAGCCTCCAGCCTCTGGGCTCAAGTGGTCCTCCCACCTCAGCCTCCGAAGTAGCTGGGTCTACAGGCGTGTGCCACCACACCACACCTGGCTAATTTTTGTAGAGACCAGGTTTCACCGTGTTGCCCAGGCTGGTTTTGAAGTCTTGAACTCAGGCGATCCATCCACCTCGGCCTCCCAAAGTGCTGGGATTACAGGCATGAACCACAGCACCTGGCCATGTATTTTCATTTAACCAGTACTAAATAACTACATGTCTTTGGCAGCCTATAATGTAGCATCCCATTTTTAAAAATAGAAGTGTGTATTCAGGGTGCACTCAATAGGATTACATCTGGCTAGCAGTCCCTTCCTACTTCAGTCCATTATCCTGCTACCAGAATGATCTTCATGGTTTCATTTAAAAAAAAAAAAAATGAGATCCTGTTTCTGTCTTAAAGTTCTCTTCTAATTCCTTGTATTAATCAGGATTCTCCAGAGAAACAAGACCAATAGGATGCATATATGTGTATACACATATATGTATAGCTCTCTCCCTCATATATACACATAGATCATGTATATACATATATATCATATATGTACATATATATATATATGAGGGAGAGAAAGATTTATAAGGAATTAGTTCATGCACTTAGGCTGAGAAGTCTCATGATCTGCAGTCAGCAGGCTGGAGACCCAGGAATGCCAATGGTGTAGTTCAAGTCCGAGTCCAAAGGGTTGAGAACCAGGAAAACCAATGATAAAAGTTCCAGTCCACAAGCTACCTGGCTAAAGACCCAGGAAGACTGAATGTTTCAGTTTTAGTGCAAAGGCAGGAAAAGACTGATGTCCCAGTTCAATCAGGCAAGAGAAATTATCCTTACTTGAGCCTTTTTTGTTCTATTCAGGCCTTCAATTCATGAGAGCCACCAACATTAGAGAGGGCAATCTGCCTTACTCAGTCTACTGACTTAAATGTTAATCTCATCCAAAAACACCCTCATAGATATGCCCAGAATAATGTTTGACCACATATCTGGGCACCCTGTGGCCCAGTCAACACATTAAATAAACCATCACATCCCTTCATGTAGAAAAGAGTGGTTTGGACCATAGGCTCAGGAGTTAAACCACCTCTGAGCCTACCACTTTTGTGCAACTCACCTCACCTCTCTGCCTTTCACCTCTCTGTAAACTAGAGTAGCTCCCGAATGTCCATCTAGGAAGGCTTGGGGTGAGCAACCTGATTAGAAGGGAACAATGTGACTTAAAACTGCATATTTGCTTAGCAAACCTATGACTTTTCTCAGAATATACAGTTTGCTTGTGATGGAGGGCTATTAATATTTATAAGGAAACCAAATCCCCATTCACTTAAGCCATCCACTCCTACCACTGTAATTGAATATTACCTACCTTTCAGAATAATTGCAAGGTTTTGTGTCTTGATCATTATGAAAAATGTGGCAGGTATTATTACTAATAAAGAAGTACCCAACTATGGGAATGATTGTTCCTTCCTTATGAATGAGAGCAGCTCTCTGTTCAATACGATTCATACTCAAGTTCTAATAAACTTTCTTTAGCAAGAGAGCAAAGAGTATGGTACAGTCAGTCCACCCAGGTTGCCTGTTAACCTGGTGCTTGAAGGAAAAAAAGTAAGAATTTGCCCTCATCTAATTCCTCACTTGCCCTCAAACATGTCATACTACTTGACAATGGGGCTTTCCCACATTTGTCCCACATTTGCATGGTCTGCCTTATCTCTTACCTGGCAAACTCCTACACTCCTTCAAGACCTGCTCCAAAATGCACTTGCTTGATCTTCTGACATCAACTGCCACCTTGGGCTATAAGTTACGTGTGTCTCTTCCCCCACTAGACAATTACCTGATGGAAGAATATTGTTCTTAAGATGTTAAGATGGTGTATGTGTGGCATAGTATTTGTTCCTAAATGTAAAAGTTATTAAACAAGTTTTCTGAAAGTCTGAAGCTTTATTGTGTTTATTGTGATTTTGTTGTATTCCTGACATGTTGCTGGCTACATATTTTAACAGCTTTAAAAGTAATTTACCTTATGAATGTGCACTAAAAACGTACATTTTAGATATACTAACATTTTAAGTTCGGTATTTATGAATTTGGAATATTCAAGATTAAATGTAGAAAATTTGTATTTCATTTATATTTTTCTAAAGAAGTTTTAATTGTAAGGAATTCTTTTTTCCAGTAAGGAAGATACAGTTGCTATCTCTTGCTCCAGTTGGAGGGCATCCTGAATTCCCATTTTTTCAGACGCTTTTCACAACTTGGAGCTTCTGGCATCTCCACAAAAATAATACTTTGACTACACAAGGCCAGGAATACTTTTTTGAGTTGGGGATACCCCAAACATTTATCTGTTCAATACAGTTGTCCAAAGACAAGGAATGTACTCTTGATTTGGGTTCTTTGTCACCTCAAAAATCTATATTACACCTTAGACAAGGAATGTACTCTTGATTTGGGTTCTTTGTCACCTCAAAAATCTATATTACACCTTAGACAAGGGGAGAAAATTGTCAGAAGTCTCTTCTTCTCCATGTCAAATTTGGCTACAACAGACATGATTGTTATCCACCCAATAGTCATCCTTCCTTGCTAGTGGGCATAGCAAGTTATCCACCCCCTAACCAGGTAACTAGGGATAGGAATTTATTATTTAAAGTCAATTTTATGGAAAGTAGTCCTATTCTCCTTGTCTTTTTGATTTAGTGTTGGGCCCATAACCCATTAAAGGCCAATGAGTCCAGAAGGGAAGTCTGCTGGTGTACTTGTGGGAAATTTTTCTGGAGGAAAAAAAAAAAAATGATCCTTCTTTAACAGAGTTCTGTCTACATGTGATGCCTGGAATGGCACAGTGGCATCTTGGGACTGGGCTTGAAGTGTGAAGGTGTGTTAACCTTGAGTATATTCTTTTACTTTAGTCTTTATGCCTGATAACCAAAACTGTATTCATCTGGGGTGGAAAATGGCCTTTTTTCTACTTACTTTTATCCCTAAAGCCCACAAGCTTTGCATTGTAATATTTGAACATTAAAAACAAAAACAAAACCATTTTACTCTATCACATATCATATCCCAAATCCAAGGTTTTGGGGACTTTTTGTTTAATGATACAATTTACAATAAAGTGAACTTATGCTGCATGAGCAATTACTTATTTAGAATAAATGATGGCCCTTTGTAATATAAATAATATAAGCATATAACTCTACAATTATATATGTGTTTTGCCTGTCAGACATTGTCTAATCCCTACCTCATAACTTACAGCATCTTTTACCTCTTCTCTAAGCCTTATATCATCCCTGAGCCACACTTAATCTCAGTTCTTCTCCTGAGCTACACTACAAGGGAAGTGGTGTACCATGGGATATGGCCTAGTAATTAGTTAAGACAGTTTTGCTTACTACTTGGTAATTTTTAAAAACAGAGTTTATTTTAATTAACTAGCTTTAACATTAAGAGGAGGAGGAAAATTCTAGTATCAAAATCCTTGTGGCAAAATGTCCACATCAGACTTCTGGCTTCTGGTAAGGAAAGAGGGGCTTGTATCAGCCTAGCAGTCTTGCAAGTAACATTAAGAAACTCTAAACATAAAAACAGTTTGAAGGCACTGAGTCATAATCATACAGTCTATGCTGTTGACAGAGCTTATGTGGAAGATGCCAGTTTATGCTGAGGGGTCTCAGAGATCACAGTTTTGCAAAGCAAGAGTGACTAGTAATTGAAAAATGAAATCCTAAAAATGATGGAACCATTGTTGATTGCAACAAAATCTAACTAAAAGTGTATGCCCAACAGGTTCACCTTGCCCACTGCCTAGACAGAGCCAATTTGTCAAGACAGGTGAATTGCAATAGAGAAAGAGTAATTCACAGAGAGCCAGCTTTTCTTAATATCAACTGATTGTTCAAAGCAAAATATATGACAGTATACTGTGGGGCTTGTAACATGTGTAGGAGTAAAGATACATGACAACATAGACAAAAGATGAGAGGGGTGTAAATGGAATTATATTGTTATAAAGTTCTTACATTAATATATGAAATAGTATAATATCAATGCAAAAGAATATATGTTAAGAATGTATATTATAAACCTTAGCACAACCATCAAAAAAGAAGAAAACAAAAAAAAGTTACAGCTAAAATCCAATAAGGGGGATAGAATGAAATAATAAATAACATTGTTCCACTCCCTCCCCCCCAAAAAGTAAAGGTAGAAAACCAAGGTTTACAGGCAACAAATAGCACAATGAATGGAATGGTACTTCACATCTCAATACTAACGTTGAGTGTAAATGGCCTAAATGCTCCACTTAAAAGATACAGAATTGCAGAATGGGTAACAATTCACTAACCAACTATCTGCTGCCTTCAAAAGACTCACCTAACACATAAGGGCTGGCATAAACTTAAGGTAAAGGGGTGGAAAAAGACATTCCATGCAAATGGACACCAAAAGCAAGCAGGAGTAGCTATTCTTATATCAAACAAAAAACTTTAAAGCAACAGCAGTTAAAAAAGACAAAGAGTTAAAAAAGACAAAATGATAAAAGGTTTTGTCCAACAGGAAAATATCACAATCCTAAATATATATCCACCTAACACTGGAGCTCCCAAATGTATAAAAACAATTACTAATAGACCTAAGAAATGAGATAGACAGCAACATAATAATAGTGGGGGACTTCAATTCTCCACTGACAGCACTTAGACAGGTCATCACGACAGAAAGTCAACAAAGAAACAATGGATTTAAACTATATCCTGGAAGAAATGGACTTAATAGATATTTACAGAACATTCTACCCAGCAACTGCAGAATATACATTCTATTTATCAGCACATGGAACTTTCTCCAAGATAGACCATATGATAGGCCATAAAATGAGCCGCAATTAATTCAAGAAAATTGAAATTATATCAAGCACTCTCTCAGATCACAGTGGAATAAAACTGGAAATCAACTCCAAAAGGAACCTTCAGAACCATGCAAGTACATGGAAATTAAATAACCTGCTCCTGAATGACCCTTGGATGAAAAATAAAATCAAGACCTACATCAAAAAGTCTGAAAGAGCATAAAGTGACAATCTAAGGTTACACCTCAAGGAACTAGAGAAACAAGAAGAAATCAAACCCAAACCCAAACCCAGCAGAAGAAAGGAAATAACCAAGATCAAAGCAGAACTAAATGAAACTGAAACAACAACAACAGAAAAATACAAAAGATAAATGAAACAAAAAGTGGGTTCTTTGAAAAGATAAGTAAAATTGATAGATCATTAGCATGATTAGCTAAGAAAAGAAGAGAGAAAATCCAAATAAGCTCAATTAGAAACAAAATATGAGCTATTACAACTGACACCACAGAAATACAAAAGATCATTCAAGGCTACTATGAACACCTTTACGTGCATAAACTGGAAAACCTAGAGGAGATGGATAAATTCCTGGAAAGATACAGCCCTCCTAGCTTAAATCAGGAAGAAATAGATACTCTGAACAGACCAATAACAAGCAGCGATATTGAAATGGTAATTTAAAAATTACCAACAAAAAGAAGTCCAGGACCAGACAGATTCCCAGAATTCTACCAGACATTCAAAGAATTGGTACCAATCCTATTGACACCATTCCACAAGGTAGAGAAAGAGGGAATCCTCTCTAAATCATTCTATGAAGCCAGTATCACCCTAATACCAAAACTGGGAAAGGACACAACCAAAAAAAAAAAAAACTACGGGCAAATATCCCTGATGAACATAGATTCAAAAACCCTTAACAAAATATTAGCTAACCGAATCTAATGACATATAAAAAGATAATCTGCCATGATCAAGTGGGTTTCACACCAAAGATGCGGGGATGGTTTAATATAGGCAAGTCAATAAATGTGATACACCACATAAAAAAATTTAAAACAAAAATCACATGACCATCTTAGTAGCCACAGAAAAAGTATTCCACAAAATCCAGCATCCCTTTATTATTAAAACTCTCAGCAAAATCAGCATATAAGAGACATACCTCAATGTAATAAAAGCCATCTATGACAAACCCACAGCCAATGTAATACCAATTAGGGAAAAGTCAAAAGCATTCCCTCTGAGAACTGGAACAAGACAAGGTTGCCCACTCTCACCACTCCTCTTCAACATAGTACTGGAAGTCCAAGCCAGAGCAATCAGACAAGAGAAAGAAATAAAGGGCATCCTAATTAGTAAAGACAAAGTCAAACTGTCGCTGTTTGCTGACAATATAATTGTTTACCTAGAAAGCCCTAAAGACTCCTCCAGAAAGCTCCTAGAACTGATAAAATAATTTGGCAAAATTTCTGGAGGCAAAATTAATGTACACAAATCAGTAACTCTTCTATACACCAACAGTGACCAAGCTGAGAATCAAATCAAGAACTCAACCCCATTTACAATAGCTGCAAAAAATAAAATAAAATATTTAAGAATATACCTAGCTAAGGAAGTGAAAGACCTGTACGAGGAAAACTACAAAACACTGCTGAAAGAAATCATAGACGACATAAACAAATGGAAACACATCCCATGCTCATGAATGGGTAGAATCAATATTGGAAAAATGACCATACTGCCAAAAGCAATCTACAAATTCAATGCAATTCCCATCAAAATACCACCATCATTCTATACAGAACTAGAAAAAACAATCCTAAAATTCATATGTAACCAAAAAAGAGCCCACATAGCCAAAGCAAGTCTAAGCAAAAAGAACAAATCTGGAGGCATCACATTACCTTATTTCAAACTATGCTATAAGGCCATAGTCACCAAAACAACATGGTACTGGCATAAAAATAGGCACATAGACCAATGGAACAGAACAGAGAACCCAGAAATAAACCCAAATACTTATAGTCAACTGATCTGCGACAAAGCAAACAAAAATATAAAGTGGGAAAAGCACACCCACTTCAACAAATGATGCTGGGATAATTGGCTAGCCACATGTAGGAGAATGAAACTGGATCCTCATCTCTCACCTTATATAAAAATCAACTCAACACGGATCAAGGACTTTAAGACCTGAAACTATAAAAATTCTAGAAGATAACGCTGGAAAAACCCCTCTAGACATTGGCTTAGGCAAGGGTTTCATGACCAAGAACCCAAAAGCAAATGCAATAAAAACAAAGATAAATAGTTGGGACTTAATTAAACTAAAGAGCTTTTTGCACGGCAAAAAGAACAGTCAGCAGAGTAAACAGACACTCCACAGAGTGGGAGAAAATCTTCACAATCTATAAATGTGACAAAGTACTAATATCCAGAATCTACAAGGAGCTCAAACAAATTAGCAAGAAAAAAGCAAACAATCCCATCAAGAAGTGGTCTAAGAACATGAATAGAAAATTCCCAAAAGAAGATATACTAATGGCCAACAAACATGACAAAATGCTCAACATCACTAATGATCAAGGAAATGCAAATCAAAACCACAATGCAATACCACCTTATTCCTGCAAGAATGGTCATAATCAAAAAATCAAAAAACAATGGATGTTGGTGTGGATGCAGTGAACAGGGAACACTTACTTCTACATTGCTACTGAGTATGTAAACTAGTACAACCACTATGGAAAACAGTGCAGAGATTCCTTAAAGAACTAAAAGTAGAACTACCATTTGATCCAGCAATCCCACTACTTGGTATCAACCTGGAGGAAAATAAGTCATGACACAAAAAAGGTACTTGCACACGCGTGTTTGTAGTAGCACAATTTGCAATTGCAAAAATGTGGAACCAGCCCAAATGCCTATCAATCAATGAGTGGATAAAGAAGCTGTGGGATATATACGATGGAATGCCACTCAGCCATAAAAAGGAATGAATTAATGGCATTTGCACCAACCTGGATGAGGTTGGAGGCTATTATTCTAAGTGAAGTAGCTCAGTAATAGAAAACCAAGCATCAAAAGTTCTCACTCATAAGTGGGAGCTAAGCTATGAGGATGCAAAGGCATAAAAATGACACAGTGGACTTTGGGGACTCAGGGAGAAAGGGTGGGAAGAGGTTGAGGAATAAAAGACTACAAATAGAGTACAGTGTATACTGCTTGGATGATGCACGAATCACCACTAAAGAACTTGCTTATGTAAATAAACACCATCTGTTCCCTAATAACCTATGGAAGTAAAATTAAAAAAAAAAAAATGTAGCACAGGCCAGGAACGGTGGCTTATGCCTGTAATCCCGGCACTTTGGGAGGCCAAGGCAGGTGGATCACCTGAGGTCAGGAGTTCAAGACCAGCCTGGCCAACATGGTAAAACCCCGTCTCTACTAAAAATACAAAAAAACTAGCTGGGCATGGTGTTGGGCACCTGTAATCCCAGCTACTTGGGAGACTGAGGCAGGATAATCGCTTGAACCTGGGAGATGGAGGTTGCAGTGAGCCGATATCGTACCATTGTACTCCTGCCTAGGCAACAAGAGTGAAACTCCATCTCAAAAAATAAATAAATAAATAAATAAATAAATAAAAGATATAGCTAAAATCCAACAAAGGGGATAGAATGGAATAACAAATAAGATTGTTTCACTCCCTCCCCCCAAAACAGTAAAGGTAGAAAAGGAGAGGAAAAGGAACAAAGAACAGAAAGAACAAATAGAAAACAGAGGAAATAGTAGATTTAGACCCAACCATATCAATAATTAAGTTAAATGTAAATGAACTGAACTCTCCAAGAAATGAAGAAATTGTAAGATAGCCCCTAACCAACAAAATCCAATTATATGCTGTTCCCAAGAGACACAATTTAAATATGAATACCAGACAGGTTAAAAGTAAAACGGTGGGAAATGATATGCCACGCAAACACCTATGATAAAAAATTTAGTGTGGCTATATTAATATCAGATGACTGATGCTTGTAGAACACTACACATGGCAAATGCACATGGAATAATCACTAAGATGGACAAAATGCTGGGCCATTAATTAAGTTTCAGTAAATTACAAAGAATTGACATCATACAGAATATGCTCTCACCGAGTTACTTCAAGTTAAAAATAACAAGTTATCTAGAAAATCAACATGGGTCAAAGAAGAAATCACAAGGGACATAACAGTATATTTAGAACTGGTTGATCATAAAAAACTATCAAACTTTGTGGGCTGAAGCCAAAACAGATATTCAAGTGAGGGCTGGGTGCGGTGGCTCATGCCTGTAATCCCAGCACTTTGAGAGGCCGAGGTGGGCGGATCACGAGGTCTGGAGTTCGAGACCATCCTGGCTAACACAGTGAAACCCAGTCTCTACTAAAAATACAAAAAATTAGCCGGGCATGGTGACGGGCACCTGTAGTCCCAGCTACTCGGGAGGCTGAGACAGGAGAATGGCGTGAACCTGGGAGGAAGAGGTTGCAGTGAGCCGAGATGGCGCCACTGCACTCCAGCCTGGGCGACAGAGCAAGACTCCGTCTCAAGTGAGATTATACTTGAAGTACTTATTTTACAAAAGAAGAAGTTTAAAATTAAGTATCCATTTAAAAAAGCTAGAAAAAGAAAAACAAGTGATGGCTATGTGGGAAAGACCCAAAGGGAAAGAGCAAAGGTGTGAACAGTAATGAGACTGGAGCCACCATGGACAAGACAGAACTTTTGGTTTGATCCTAAACTGAGTTGATTGACTTGTTGAGAAAAAAAACTTAACATCCTTCATAGAATTATAATAGAACCCACGGTCTACACAGTATAGCCGTCACATTTCCTAGGACAGAATCAAAAGTTATTTGGCATGTAAAGAATAAGGGAAGTGTGACCAATTTACAGAGGGAAAGACAAACAGCAGATTTCAAGACATAAAGCTACAGTAATCAAGACTGTGATATTGGCAGAGAGATAGACACACAGATCAATGGAACAGAAGAGAGGTCTCCCAAGGTGGCACACACCAGTACAGTTTGCTGATATCTGACAATATTGAAAAACCAACTCAATGGAGGAAGGATAATATTTTGAACAAATGATGCCGGAGAATTGGATATGCATAAGTGAAAGAATGAACCTAGACCTAAAACTTCTATCTTATACAAAAATTAACTCAAAATGAATAATTTAAATGCAAAGCATACAACTGTAAAACTTATAGAAGATTACATAGAATAAAGTGTTGGGACAAATTCTAAATACTGACAAGGAGGCAAAAAAACAGGATTTTATGCATTGCTGGTGGGAATACAGAATAGTATAGCAACTCTGGTAAATAGGCACTTTCTTTAGAAACTAAACAAATACTTAGGTAACACAGCAATCACTCCTAGCATTTATTCTGAAGAAAAGAAGTCATTGTCTCATTAAAAACCTGTAAATGATTGTTCATAGGCCAAAACTAGAAAAAAAATGTCTCTCTATAGGTAAATGGTTAAACAAACTGGTACATCTATACCATAGAATTCTACTTAGCAATTAAAAGGAAAAAACTCATTGAAAACATAACTTTGATAGATATTAACGGCATTGTGCTGAGTGGGGAAAAAGCCAATTTCAAAAGCTCACATACTGTATGATTCTATGTGTATGAAATTCTCAAAATGACAAAATTATAGAAATAGAAAGCAGATTAGTAGTTGCCAGGGGTTACAGATGTTGGGGGATGGAAGTATGACTATAAAAGGATAACACAAAAGATCTTTATAGTGATGGAATAGTTTGGTTTCTTGATTACAGTGGTGATTACACAAATCTACACATGTGATTTAATGATACAGAGTTATAAATACACATTGTACCAACATCATTTTCTGATTCTGATATCGTACTATAATTATACAAGATGAAACCATTGGGGTAAACTGGATGAAGAATACATAAGGCCTTGCTGTACTATCTTTGCAACTTACTGTTATTCAATAATTATTTCAAAATAAAAAGTTATTTTATTTTATTTTATTTTTTGAGGTGGAGTTTTGTTCTTGTTGCCCAGGCTGGAGCGCAATGGCGTGATCTCACTCACCGCAACCTCCACCTCCCAGGTTCAAGCGATTCTCCTGCCTCAGCCTACCAAATAGCTGGAATTACAAGCATGCACCAGCACGCCCAGCTATTTTGTATTTTTAGCAGAGATGAGATTTCTCCATGTTGGTCAGGCTGGTCTTGAACTCCCAACCTCAAGTGATCCGCCTGCCTCGGCCTACAAAGTGCTGGGATTACAGGCGTGAGCCACAGCGCCCAGCCTAGTTATTTTAAATTAAAGATAAAAATCACTGGATGGGCTCAATAGCAAAACAGAGATGTCAGAGGAAATAATCTGTGACCCTGAAGAGGATAAACAGAAATTAACCAAATTGAAGAACAGAGTAGGGAGAGAAGATTTAAAAAAAAAAAAAAAGAGCAATAAGAACCCATGGGACAATATCAAAAGACCTAACACATTATTTGTATGACTTTGAATTTCTCATCAGAAGCGATGGAGTCCAAAAGAGAATGGAACACCTTTAAACTATCAAAAGAGGAAAAGACTGTCAACTCAGAATTCTTTGTCCAGCAAAAATATCCCTCAGAATAAAAGGGAAATAAGACATTCTCAGATGAAGGAAAATTGTGAGACTTCATCACCAGCAAATCAGCTCTAAAAAATACTTAAAGGAAATTATTCAGGCTAAAGGAAAATGACACCAGAAACTTAAAACTTGAAAAATGAAAGAAGAGCAATGAAAATTATCACAGTCTGAGTAAATATAATAATCTATTTTTCTTCCCTTAAGTTTTGAAAAATGTGTGTTACTGAGGAAAGCAAAATATGATTGGGAGGCAGTCTGCTACGACCTCTTGTACTCCTACGCGTCTTGCGGAGCGTGTAAAGATTGCAAGGCCCTAACAACTCTTTCAGCCAGGTCATTTCTCAGAGTTGTTTACGCAGCTGGTAATTATCAGAGGTGATGTAATATGTGCTCTCAGACAAAAAGCTGGCCTCTTTGTGGCTTGCCATAAAAGTGAAAGACTCCTTAATTTTTTTTTTTTTTTTTTTTTGAGATGGAGTTTCACTCTTGTTGCCCAGGCTGGAGTGCAATGGCAAAATCTTGGCTCACTGCAACCTCCGCCTCCTGGGTTCAAGCAATTCTCCTGCCTCAGCCTCCCAAGTAGCTGGGATTATAGGCATGTGCCACCATGCCCAGCTAATTTTGTGTTTTTAGTACAGATGGGACTCCTTAATTTTGATGTTCCTTTCCTCTGGCCCCACAAACCCACTGTGCATGTTGGCTTCTTTAGGCCTTTTACATTACCTCGTGGGTGTGGGGCTCAGGGAACCAGCACAAAATGCTGATTCTCTGGTTTCTGCCACTGGTGTGTGTGAATAAAAACATCGTTTGTCTCTGACGCAGGATTCTAGTGTCGTCAGCATTCATGAAATTATAGCATGCTAACTTAATAAGCTTAAAATAGGGTAAAATAAATCTCCTCTCAGAATTATACCATTGCCTGGTAGGAATATTAATGTCTGTAGGTGTAATACATATGACAACCGTAAGATAAAGAGAGGAGGGTACAACAACCCGTATGGTTGTAAGGTTTCTACCTTTTACTTAAGTAGTAAAATATTAACCTGCATAAAATGGGAAAGGTTAAGTAAGGTATGTATAATTTAAACTACAGAGAAGCCATTAAGACAAAAAAATCTAAAAGACATTGCCAAAAAGCTAATAAACTAAAAAGGAATAATAAAGTATTCAAATCATACTAAAGGATGCAAAAAAGGTGAAAGAAAGAATCAAAAAGCAGATAAGACAAGTAAACAAATCATGAATTGGGAGACTTAAACCCAATAATGTCACTAATTACATTAAATGAAAATGATCTAAACACACTAATTAAAAGATAGAGATTGTTAGACTGGGTGACATCATATTCTGCCAAATATGCTGCCAAATAAAAGTACCACAAACTTAAGAGAGAAAAATAGCTTAAACAACAAAAATTTGTTTTTCATAATTCTGTAGACTAGAGAAGTCTGAAACCAGGTGTTGGCAGGGTTGGTTCCACCTGAGGTTTGTGAACGAGAGCCTGTTCTCCATGTCTTGCCTGCCTTTTCTTCCTTGATGTTCCTTGGCTTGTTTGCATCATCCCAATTTCTGTCTATGTTCACATGACACTCTCCCTTTCTCTGGGTCTGTCTCCATTTTCCCCACTTTATAAGTACACCACTTTATTTATTCTTTTTTTGAAACAGGGTCTCACTCTGTCGCCATCTCAGCTGGAGTGCAATGGTGCCATCTCGGCTGGAGTCCAATGGTGCCATCTTGGCTCACTGCAACCTCTACCTCCCAGGTTCAGGCAATTCTCATGCCTCAGCCTCCCAAGTAGCTGTGACTACAGGTGCACACCACCATGCCAGGCAAATTTTTGTGTTTGTAGTGCAATCAATCTACAAGTTGTTGTTCAATGGATATTGACTTTTAGTAGTGCACGATGAAAAAGTTCTAGGGATGTGTTACACGTCAATGTGACTATAGTTACTTAAAAATGGTTAAGATGGTAAATTTTATTATGTTTTTTTGCCACAAATAAAAAACTAATTCACTTATACAAACTTAGAGACAAATCATAGTATGTGTTTTTGTATCATTAGGAGTAACAATAAAGTTTACAAATTGATTTTTAAAAATTAATCACCCGTGAAAAAATCGTAAGATCATCTCAGTTGCAGAAAAAAAGCATTCAGCAGATTCCACACCTTTTGTTCAACAACTGTGTTGAGGTACAACTGATATATAAAAATCACACACATTTAATGCATACAATTTGATGAGTTTGGACATATGCACACATATGTGATACCACCACTACAATCAAAGTAATAGATAGATTTATTGCATCCTGAAGTTCCCTTAATTTTCTTTGTGGGTTTTTTTCTGGCGAGGTGGGGGGGCACAGTGGGCAGTTAGAACACTTACCTAACTTTACCCTATTAACAAATTTTGAAGTGTACAATACTATATTGTTAACTATAGGTATAATGTTGTACAGCAGATATGTAGAACTTATGTATCTAGCATAACTAAAACTTTATATCCATTGAACAACGCCTATTTCCCCTACCCTTCATCCCCTGGCAACCACGATTGTAGTTGTAATTTCCATCAGTTGGAATATTATAAACACCTCATGTAAGTGGAATCATGCAGTATTTGTCCTTGTATATTGACTTATTCTCTTAGCCTAATGTCCTCAAGACTTATCCATGTGGTCGCAAGTAGTAGGATTTCCTTATTCTATAAGGATGAACATTTTATTTATACGCAACATTTTATTGCATATATATTTTCTTTATCCACAATTTCTTTATCCATTCATCTGTTGATGTAAACTTGGGTTGTTTACATATCTTGACTGTTGTGGATAATGCTGCAGTGAACATAGGAATGCAGATGTCTCTTCAAAATCCTGATTTTAATTTTTTGGGCATATACTCAAAAGTGAAATTACTTTTGAGTGATTTCACTCAAAAGTAAAATTTCAAAAGTGAAATTTTATGGTACTTCTATTTTCGATTTTTTGAGGTACTTCTATATGATTTTCCATGACGGAAGCAACATTTTACATTCCTACCAACAGTGTACAAGGGTTCTAATTTCTCCACATCCTTACCAGTATTTGTTATATATATATTTTTTAAATAGACATCTTGGCAGGTGTGAGGTGATATCTCACTGTAGTTTTGACAAAGACTCCACAAAAAACCTGTTAGAATAGATAAATTCAGCCGGGCGCGGTGGCTCACGCCTGTAATCCCAGCACTTTGGGAGGCCGAGGCAGGTAGATCACAAGGTCAAGAGATCGAGACCATCCTGGCCAACATGGTGAAACCCTGTCTCTATTAAAAGTATAAAAATTAACTGGGTGTGGTGGCAGGCGCCTGTAGTCCCAGCTACTCAGGAGGCTGAGGCAGGAGAATCGCTTGAACCCGGGAGGTGGAGGTTGCAGTGAGCCGAGATCACGCCATTGCACTCCAGCCTGGGCGACAGAGTGAGATGCCGTCTCAAGAAAAAACATTAAAAAAAAAATAGATAAATTCAGTAAAGTTGCTAGATATAAAATCAATATGCAAAAATCAATTGTGTTTCTATACACTAACAGTGAACCATTCAAAAAGAAAAGCAAACAAATCCACTTATAATAGCATCAAAAAGAATGAAATACTTAGGAATAAACTTAACCAAGAAGGTTGAAGGTTGTATTAGTCAGTCAGTGTTTTCTAGGAGGGACAGAATGAATAGGATGTATCAATAGATAGGATAGATAGATAGATAGATAGATAGATAGATAGATAGATAGATAATAGATAGATAGAAGGAGATTTATTAGGGGAATTGGCTCACATAATAATGAAGGCTAAGAAGTCTCATGATAGGTTGTCTGTAAGCTGGAGAACGAGGGAAGTGTAAATATGTCTCAGTCCAAGTGTAAAGGCTTCAGAACTAGGGAAGATGATGGTGTAACTCTCAGTTCAAGGCTGAAGGACTGAAAACCTGAAGTGGGAGTGGGGTGGCTGGCATAAGCCCCAGAGTCCCAAGGCCAGATAATCTGGAGATCTGATGTCCAAGGGCAGGAGAAGAAGGGTGCCCCAGCTCTGAGAGAGGAGAGAGAAAGAGAGAGAGAGAAAGAGAGAGAGAGACAGACAGACAGAGAGTTAGTTTACCTTTCCTCTGCCTTTTTTGTTCTATCCAGGCCCTCAGCTGATTGAATGGTGCCCACTGACATTGGGTGAGAGTGGATTTTCCTTAATCAATGCATTCATTCAAATGTCAGTCTTTTCTGTAAACCCCTTAATAGACATACCCATAAATAATGCTTTACCAGATGTCCGGACATCCCTTAATCCAGTCAAGTTGACACCTAAAATTAAGCATCACAGAGGTGAAAGACTTCTACACTGAAAACTATAAAACATTGATGAAATAAACTAAAGGAGACACAAATAAATGGAAAGATACATTATATTCATGAATTGGAAGACTTCACATTGTTTAAATGCCGATACTATCCAAAGTCATCTACATATTCAAAGCTATGCTCATCAAAATCCGAAAGGCATTTTTTTTTTACAGAAATAGCAATAACAATTCCAAAATTCGTATAGAACTGTAAAAAACTCAGAATAGCCAAAGCAATCTTGGAAAAGAAGAACAAAGTTGGAAGCATCACACTTCGTGATTTCAAAATATATTACAAAGCTACAGTAACTAAAACACTATGGTGCTGGCATAAAAATAGACATATAGATTAATGGAATAGGATAGAAAGCCCAGAAATAAATCCATACATATACCACCAACATGTCCTTGACAAGGGTGCCAAGAACATACAATGGGTGAAAAGATAGTCTCTTCAACAAATAATGCTGAAAAATTGGATATCTACATGCAAAAGAATGAAATTATACCTTTATCATACACTATACACAACAAAGCAATTCAAAATGGGTTAAAGACTTAAATATATGACCTGACACTGTAAAATTCCCAGAATAAAAATGGGGGAAATCCTCATGACATTGGTCTTGGCGATGATTTCTTCCATATGACATGAAAAGCACAGGCAGCAAAAGCAAAAATAGACAAGCAGGGCTCATCAAACTAAAAAGCTTCTGCACAGTAAAGGAAATAATCAACAGAATGAAAAAAGCAACCTATGGAATGGGAGAAAATACATGTAAGCCATGTATCTGTTAAGGGGTTAATTTCTAAAATATAATGAACTCCTACAACTCAATAGCAAAACAAAACAAAATAACACAATTTAAAAATGGGCAAAGGACTTGAAAAGACATTTCTTTAAAGAAGACATACACATGGCCAAGGGATATGTGAAAAGATGCTCAACAACAATATCTTTTGTGAATAAAACTCAGTGAACTGAGATTAAGAAGGCTCTTCCCCAATCAGATAAAGGGAATCTATGGAAAACCTATAGCTAACATCATACTTCATGGTGAAATACTGAATGCTTTCCCTCTAAATGAGGCAAAATGCAAAAATATATGCTTTCACAACTTTTATTCAACATTGTACTACAGGTCTTAAATAGGTAAGAAAAAGAAAAGGCCTAAAGATTGTAAAGGAAACTAAAATTGCATTTATCCCGGCTTTGAGCAATTTGAGCATTATGTACCTTAGTGTCATTTTCTTCATGTTTCATGTGCTTGGAGTTTGTCATTCTTGATCTGTGGGTTTAGTTGTTTCATCAAATTCAGAAAATTTTCAGCCATTATTTCTTTAAATATTTGTTGTATTCCTCTCTTATTCTTTGAAGAATCTGATTATACATTTATTAGTCCCTAGAAGTTGTCCCACAGTTCACTGAAGATGCTTTCATCTTTTGAAATTCATTTTTAATGTTTCAATTTGGTTAATTTTTATTGCAATATACTGCAAAACAAATTCACTCATTTTTGTTCACTAATCTTTTATTCTGTCTAATCTGATTTTCCCATATATTGTATTTTTATCTTATACTTTGCATTTTTCTTACCTCCAAGTTCATTTGAGTGTCTTTTATGTTTTCCATGTTCCTGACTTGGGTATATGGGATACAATTTTATTATTTTAATATCCTTGTCTGCTAATTGTAATGTCTGTATCAGTTCTGAATTCATTTTAACGGTTTAATTATTCTCCCAGTTATGGATCATGTTTTCCTGCCACTTTGCATGCCTGGTAATTTTTATTGGAAACCAGACACTGTGAATTTTAGCTTATTGGATATTGGATATTTGCCTGTATTCCCATAAATACTATTGAGCTTTATTCTGGTATGCAGTTAAATTACCTAGAAGCTGTTTCAGATCTTGTTTTTATGATTTGTTTGACAGGTTCATAGGAATGCTCAGTTAGAGCTAATTTTTCCCCACTACTGAAGCAAGGCTCTGCTGACTATTTTACGTTAGGTTTTTCACTATGGCTGGTGCAAACAGGAACCAAGCCATATATCTGATAAGGGGTTAATTTCTAAAATATAATAAACTCCTACAACTCAATAGCAAAAAATGAAACAAAACAAAATAACACAATTTTAAAATGGGCAAAGGGCTTGAAAAGACATTTCTCCAAAAAAGACATTCTACCCAATGTCACATGCTTTGAGTTCCCAGCCCCAAGTGAATGCCAGTCACGGTTTCCTTTACTCTTTCAGGATGATTTTTTCTTCCAGACTCAACTTCTTTTCTCACACTTATGCCCTGACCAGTACCCTGAAGGGTGTATCCTCAGCAGATCTGCTCTTTGTGAAGAAAATCTCCACTCCAAGCACTCTGCCCTGCAAGCTTGAGGTACCTTGGTTTCCTTGGACTATCAACTACATCTGTCAACCCAGGATGTTCACTACACTCCATCCCGTTTCTCTTTCTCTGCACTATAGCCTGCAAACTCTCAAGGCAGTAAGCTGAGGAAATCATAGAGCCCTACTACTTACTTCCCATCTCTCAGTGATGACTGTCTTTTGTTGACTGATGCCCAATATTATGAGAAATGCTATTTCATGTATTTTATCTGGTTTATTTTTGGTTGTTTTTGGCAAGAGTGTAAATCCAGTCCCTGTTACTCCATCTTGGATTGAAACAGAAATCTAGACTTCTTTATGTAAGAGAAAAAAAAATCCTGATTTAATTCAGTGTTATTTGAGTATTCTGTAATATACAGACAAACCTAATCCTAACTCCTAACACTGAGTACTTGGAAGACGGGATTAAAGAAAGAAGTCTTCAGGCACCTCATGAGGCCAACTCTGTGGATTTGTGTCCAAATCTCCATCAATGAAAGTAATTTCTATGTCTCTTTTCCACAAGACTCCAGGGCATGTGAAGAGGACATTTTGAGACTGAGGGTATATACTGGGTGATCAGTTCAATTAGTGATGCCATTAACTGAGGAAGAAATACCTCCTAGAGCTGATTCAGGCATCCTAATAGTATATACATTCAAAAAGGTACAAAATTATACACAGAGCATCACTAAATACGTAGGTCTGAAGGTATTTTATATATGAATAAATAACATCACTATATTCAACCAACATTTCCTCTTGTTAAAGATGACATGCCCATAGATTTATTTACATTTTATTTTCTTTAAAAAAAAAAAAAAAGGCTGGGCATGATGGCTCACACCTGTAATCCCAGCACCTTGGGAAGCGGAGGCAGGTGGATCATCTGAGGTCAGGAGTTCAACACCAGCCTGGCCAACATGGTGAAACCCCGTCTCTACCAAAAAAAATACAAAAATTAGCCAGGCGTGGTGGTGCGCCCCTATAATCCCAGCTACTCAGGGGGCTAAGGCATGAGAATTGCTTGAACCCGGGAGGTGGAGGTTGCAGTGAGCCAAGATCAGGCCACTGCATTCCAGCCTGGGTGGCAGAGTGAGACCCTGTCTAAACAAAACAAAACAAAACAAAACAAAGAAAACCTCTCAAAGCACTTGTAAATAGTATTTGAAGGCATCACACTAGTGCAGAAGCATCTTCTGTTTGGTCAGTTAGTGGTTATTATAATCCTTCATCTCAAGATATGTAACTCACAAGTATAAACATAAAGAATATTTGTGCTTTCTATGCCATGTCTCCCTCTCTCTCTCTCTCTCTCTTTCTCTCTCTCTCTTTTTATTTATTTATTTATTTTTTTGACACGGAATCTTGCTCTGTCACCCAGGCTGGATTGCAGTGGCACGATCTCGGCTCACTGCAACCTCCGCCTCCTGGGTTCAAGGGATTATCCTGCCTCAGCCTTCCAAGTAGCTGGGATTACAGGTGTGCGCCACCATGCCCAGCTGATTTTTGTGTTTTTTAGTAGAGACGGGGTTTCACCATGTTGGCCAGGCTGGTCTCGAACTCCTGACCTCAAGTGATCCGCCCACCTCAGCCTCCCAAAGTGCTCGAATTACAAGCGTAAGCCACCGCTCCCGGCCGCCTGTCTCTTTCTAACAACTTAATTTTCTCCCAGTAATTTGAGGTGTGGGGAAGTTTTATATTAAGGCAAAACTAAAGAAAGGAATAGATCTGTGTTTTCAAATTGAGACGAACGTCACAGTAGAGTCACAGGATGAACACAGTACATCTTCTTGGAGTATCAGTTTTGCTCAGTGGTAACTATTTTTAAACCGTTTTATAGCAAAACAAACAGATCTCATAGAAAATACAATTCAAGACTTAATGAATTATTTTTAAGCTATAATAGAAAACTACTTCCCCAAGACCGTTTTGGGTCCTACAACCCATCCCACGCATGCTTTACCCTCCTCGGCCATTAGTTTCCCTTTAGTGCTCAAGTGTGAGTAGCACTGGATTGATGACGACGTTAGTTCTCCATTCTAGTGAGGTCGTCTCTGATATAATTAATATTTTTATCTAAGGCCGTTTTCCCTCTCTTTTTTTCCGGGGTTTTACTATTACCCAAAGAGTGTCCACAGCCCTGGAGAACTTGCTCAGCTCCACAGCCTCCTCCATCCTCCCCTGATGTCTCAGGACTGGACTGAGACCAGACGCCCCTCTGGGCAAGTTTACCCAAGAAAATGGGCTTACACATGGTGAAGCTTGGAACCTAGCAGTTCCTACTCTGCTGTTTTCCAGGAATTAGCATTCCTTTATTAAAACTGTCCTCTGGATCGTCCAGTTCAAGATGCCTGACTACAGACGTCAGACACCCCCCGCCTCCTAGAAAGAAGAAGCAAACCTGTGAATAGATCATCACACCTGGAATAGAACATCTAGGAGACAGTCCAACAGAGGAATACCTAAGGTTCAGGAAAACAAAGTGAGCAGTCAGCTCTGCTGAAATGGGCTAGGATCCCCGAGGTCCTCGGTATTGCGGCGAGAGGGTAAGTGAGAGGGCTCGACGTCTGCATCCCTAAGCGAACTGCTGCGATCCTAAGCGCGGGGAGCTCCCCCACCCAGAGGTACCCAGGCGGTGCTTGGGCGGTAGTTTGGAGACCCTGAGAGGGCAATGCACCAGACAGGAAGCTCGCCCTGGGTCTCTCACCACACCCCACCTGAGCTGCGGCAGGTGCCATTGCGGAAGTGCAGCCACCACGGGACTGCACCCTGCCCTGGGAACCACAGCCCCCGTATCTCCACATCCCAGGATCTCCTGCTGACATTGCCCAGTGTCCACTGGACAGCTGCAATGGTACAGCGCTGGCTGGACCCAAAAGGTGCTGCAGGGGCTCCATTACTCTAGCCCACAGGGAGTACGACTCCCTAAGAAAAGGACGAAAGGCTGCAGCTGCTGCAAAAGAAACCAGAGCAACTTTTCCAGAGCCCGAAGCTTCCTTTCCTGGGGCTGTGAGAAGTCACTCTGCCCCCAGCGGCAGCACAAACTCTGCTCCGCTTTGTAAGAGAAGAGAGAAGTCCCCATCCAGAGGCCGAGCAGCATCTGCACCTTGTGCTAACGCTGTAGAGAGTGAGACCTCTTCCCCTCTGCACACCGCTGCAGGCACAGCCACTGCCGCTACCCCCAGAGATAGGGCAGGCAGGTTGGAGGGCTGCCTGTCTGGGGCTGTGAGGGGTGACTATGGCCCCATTGGAGTTGTGGCCTCCGTGCCCGGGCTTGCACATGAAGGGAGGGGTGGGGTCCCTCCCACACTCTGCACGGTGCTGTGGCACTGCTGTATCAGAGAGCAGGAGGGCCTGAGAGCTGCAGGTTTGGAGCTGTGGATGGAGACTCGGCACCGCAGCCACAGCCAACACCAGTGCACGCCGATCAGGACCCAGAGGGTCTTCCTGCTACCGCCATTGCCCACACCACGCCCACTGTCTAGAAACCCAAGAGCGGGCTCGCCCGCCTAGCCTACGGTTGCCACGACCAGACTCTAAGCAAGCTACTGGAGGTCCAAGGGTCCACTGGCCTGGGTCTGGTCCAGCTAACATCAGCCAGCATTCGCCCAGGGCCCAGCTCAGGCATACTCAGCCCACTGCTGCCACCACTGGGGCCCAAAGACCGGCCCACTTGGCTTCCCCATCCTCAGCAAAACTTTGCATAGCCTCCACTAATAACCCAACCCTAAACCACTGAGGAAATCAAAAATACTACTGAAACTGTTAACAGCTGAAGAAATCATAGAGTCTACACTATCACAGGTATCCAGAAGCAAAGCCAAAGTGCCCCACCCAACCAACACCATTGATACTCCTCAGGAAAATGTCTTCCCTATAAAAGCAAATTCAAAAAACTGGAAGAAGTGATTATTACACTAGTTGAGAAGGTATCAACGTAAGAATAAGGGAAGCTTGAAAAAGCAAGGAAATGACACCTCCAAAGGAACACAATAATTCCTCAGCAACAGACCCCAATCAAAAAGAAATTCATGAAATCCTGGAAAAAGAATTCAATACTATTATTATTATTTATTATTTGAGACTGAGTCTTGCTCTGTCACCCAGGCTGGGGTGCAGTGGCATGATCTCAGCTCACTGCAAACTCCACCTCCTGGATTCAAGGGATTCTCCTACCTCAGCCTCCTGAGTAGCTGGGATTACAAGCGTGCACCACCACACCCAGCTAATTTTTGTATCTTTGTAGAAATGAGGTTTCACCATGTTGGCCGGGCTGGTCTTGAACTCCTGACCTCAAGTGATCCGCCTGCCTCCGCCTCCCAAAGTGCTGAGATTACAGGTGTGAGCCACTGTACCCGGCCAAGAATTCAAAATTATTATGATACTAAAAAAGCTCAGTAAGTTACAAGAGAATTTCAAAAAAACAATATAAAGAAATCAGAAAAACAATTCAGGATATAAATGAGAAATTAACCAAAGAGATAGATATACAAAAAGAACCAAACAGAAATTCTGATACTGTAAGAAGTCCTCAAATAAAATACAAAATATAGTTGAAAGCTTCAACAATAGACTAGACCAAGCAGCAGAGAGAATGTCAGACTTGAAGACAGGTCTTTTGAAATAACCCACTCTAACAATGTTCCAGAAGGCAAGTGACTTATGTGGAAAGATTGATACAATTCTTCCGCAACTATTTTTCTCCCCTCTCTCTGCTCTCCCCTATCTCTGCTCTCCCCTCTTTGCATTTTTTGGAGAGGCAGCATGTGTCTGGTTAAAAGTGTGAATTGTGGAGCCAAACTCCCTAGGATTAAATCTCAGCCCCATCACTTATACTAGCAATTAAACATTGGGGAATTTCACTTAATCTTCCTGCTTTAGTCTCTGAATTTGTAAAATAAATATAATAATGTTCACTTTATGGGTTTATTATGAGGACTAAGAATATTTGTAAAGTGCTTAGGACAATGCCTGTTTATGCCTACTTAACTGAGTTCCTATTTCCTATGCCTGGCACATACTAAGGATGATATTAGTATTTCTTAAATAAATATCTCTCCCAAATAGAGGGGAGAAACAGTCCATGAAAGAATAGGTTCTCTTTCTTATCCTCTTCTCTCAATCTTTCTCTCCAGCTTTCTCTCCAACTTTGCCTCTGCTTCTTATTTGCTCAACATTTACTGAGCACCTTCTGTGTACTGGATACTATTTTAAACTGTTGATTACATTTGAATTATAAACACACTGCCCTTATCTTCTTACCATATAATGAAATCAGCACTTGGGCAGGCTATTACAAGGCAACAAGATGGAGGAAGAGGAGGGAAAAGCAGAATGCAAGCTGTTCCCTCTCTCTCTCTCTTTTGAACAAAATAAACTAAGAACTTTACCCGTCAAAGTAAGGGAAGAGCTGGCTATCTTTTATTAGAAAAGTTGAGAGGTTTCAAAGTGGTGTTGTTCCTACAGTTAACTTAAAATCGTCTGGTTTTAGTTAATTCTAGCCAGCAGGGGGCAGGAGTGTCCAGCTGTGTGAACCCAGTTATTCTGATCTTTCCAAGACTTCACTAAAGAAAAAGTGCTTCCAACTTGATGTACGGGAGCTTCAAATTCTTAAGCTATATAATTGGTGCACAGAAAAATGATAATTGGTATTAACGTGTTAAAATTGGTAAATAGGAATACATTTCTACTGATTTTGATGGTCGATTTGACTGTCTTTTTCCCACAAACATTTGGTCTCTCTTCAAATCTCCAGGTAACAAAAATTTCTGCCTTTACATTCCTCAGATAATCTCAATTGAGGACAGGGATGTAGGGAAAACACAGATTCTCAAGACATCAGGCCTCCCCAACTGGGCAACCTTGGCTTGTTATTTAACCTCCCTGAGTTTTTGCTTAAAAAGTCTGTAAAGACTAGGCTGAAGTCCCACTTTGGACCATCCAGGGAACCGCATCCTTTAGGGAATGGAGCTATTATGAGGATGTGTCCAGGTTGACACTGAAGGGCTAAGTCACAGGTATCACCTTGCTCTCTGATCTTTTGGGTTTCTGCACTCACAGCTGCTACAATAGGGGCCATGCAGTCCTAGAAGTCAAACCCAGCTCAGAATTTTGTTTTAAAGTTTTGCTTCTGGTATGTTTCCAGGAAACTTACATTGTATTTTTTTGTTTAATAATGGTTTTATAAAAGATACATTTTCACTTTCTACACAACATATACCTTATCATCTAACATTTGCAGTGCTTTTTACAGTTCTTATTTGTGCTTTTTAAACTTTTCTTAAGGCAAACAGGCCTGTTTGCTTTAAGAGTACAGAGAAGAGCATTCTTCAATTTTCTGTTTTTATTTTTTAGTTTCTTCTTAAACCTGAGTATTTTTTTAATGTTGAAAACAGTACAGGTTCAATATAAAGCATTTGAATGATCATGGTTAAAAGCAAAAATTGTCTAATATCCCGCCAACCAGTGATAACCAGCATTAATATTTTGCTATTTATCTTTCTGATCTGCTGTCTCTGTCTCTTTTTAAATTTAAATTTTATTTTAAGTTCAGAGGTACATGTGTAGGTTTGTTATATAGGTAAACTTGTGTCATGGGAGTTTGTTGTACAGATTATTTCATCACCCAGGTATTAAGCCTCGTACTCATTTTTCCTGATCCTCTCCCTCCTCCCACACTTCGCCCTCAAATAAGTCCCAGTGTGTGTTCTTTCTCTATGTATCCATGTGTCTCATAATGAGAACATGTAGTATTTGGTTTCTGTTCTTGTTTTAGTTTGCTAAGGATAATGGCCTCTGGCTCCATCCATGATCCTGCACAGGACATAATCTCATGGGGGTTTTTTATGGCTGCATAATATTCCATGGTGTGTCTGTACCACATTTTCTTTATCCAGTCTACCACTGATGGGCATTTAGGTTGATGCCATGTCTTTGCTATTGTGAATAGTGCTGCAGTGAACATACATGTGCATGTATTTTTATAATAGAATGATTTATATACCTTGGGGTATATACCCAGTAATGGGATTGCTGAGTCAAATGGTAGTCCTGTTTTTAGGTCTTTGAGGAATCACTACAATGTCTTCCACAATGGCTGAACTAATTCACACTCCCCTTTCTCCCACAGTCTCAACAGCATCTGTTATTTTTTGACTTTTTTTTTTTTTTTTTTTTTTTTTTGAGATGGAGTCTTGCTCTGTCGCCCAGGCTGGAGTGCAGTGGTGCGATCTCGGCTCACTGCAACCTCCGCCTCCTGGGTTCAAGCGATTCTCCTGCCTCAGCCTCCTGAGTAGCTGGGATTACAGGTGCATGCCACCACATCTGGCTCATTTTTGTATTTTTAGTAGAGACGGGGGTTTCACCATGTTGGTCGGGCTGGTCTCAAACTCCTGACCTTGTGATCTGCCTGCCTTGGCCTCCCAAAGTGTTAGGAGTTGGGATTACAGGCGTGAGCCACTGTGCCAGGCCTTTTTTTTTTTTTTTTTTTTTGAGACAGGGTCTCTCTCTGTTGCCCAAGCTGGAGTGCAGTGGCACGATCTCGGTTCACTGCGGCCTCAACCTCCTGGGTTCAAGCAATTCTCCCACATCAGCCTCCCGAGTAGCTGGGATTACAGGGTGTGCCACCACACCTGGCTAATTATTTTTTTGACTTTTTAATAGTAGCCATTCTGACTGATGCAAGATGGTGTCTCATTGTAGTTTTGATTTGCATTTATCTAATTATCAGTGATGGTGACCTTTCTTTCATATGATTGTTGACTGCATGTATGTCTTCTTTCGAAAAGTGTCTGTTCATGTCCTTTGCCCACTTTTTAATGGGGTTGTTTGGTTTTTTCTTGTAAATTTGTTTAAGTTCCTTATAGATGCTGGCTATTAGGCCTTTGTCACGCACATAATTTGCAAAAACATTTTTTTCAATTCTGCAGGTTGCCTGTTCACTATGTTGATAGTTTATTTTGCTGTGCAGAAGCTCTTTCATTTAATTAGATCTCATTTGACAATTTTTGCTGTTGTTATAATTGCTTTTGGCATCTTCATCATGAAATCTTTGCCTGTTCCTATGACCAGAATAGTATTGCCTAGGTTGTCTTCCAGGGTTTTTATAGTTTGGGGTTTTACATTTCAGTTTTGATTCATCTTGAGTTAATTTTTGTATATGGTATTAAAAAAGGGTCTAGTTTCATTCTTCTGCATGTGGTTAGCCAGCTATTCCAGCACAACTTATTGAAGAGGGTGTCCTTTCTCCATTGCTTATTTTTGTCAACTTTGTTGAAAATCAGATGACTGTAGGTTTGCAGCTTTATTTCTAGTTCTCTATTCTGTTCCACTGGTCTATGTGTCTGTTTTTGTATCAATACCATGCTGTTTTGATTACTGTAGCCTTATAGTATAGTTTGACATTGGGTAATGTGATGCCTCTGGCTTTGTTGTTTTTGCTTAGGATTGCTTTGGCTATCCAGGCTCTTTTTAATTTCCACATGAAGTTTAGAATAGTATTTTTAGTTCTGTGAAAAAATGACATTGATAGTTTGATAGGAATAACTTGAATCTGTAGATTGCTTTGGGCAGTATGGCCGTTTTAATGATGTTCATTCTTCCAATTAATGAGCATGGAATGTTTTTCCATTTGTTTGTGTCATCTATTATTTCTTTTAGCAGTGTTTTGTAAGTCTCCTTATAGAGATCTTTCACCACCTTCGTTAGATGTGTTCCTAGGTATTTTATTGTTTGTTTTTGTGGTTATTGTAAATGGGATTGCATTCTTGGTTTGGCTCTCAGCTGGAATGTTATAGGGGTATAGAAATTCTACCTACTTTTGTACATTGATTTGGTATCCTTAAACTTTATTGAAGTTGCTTATCAGTTTCAAGAGCCTTTTAGCAGGGTCTCCAGGGTTTTCTGGGTATAGAATCATATTATTCATGAAGAGATATAGTTTGACTTGTTCTTTTCTTGTTTGGATGCCTTTTATTTCTTTTTCTTGCCTGATTGTTCTGGCTAGCACTTCCAGTACTATGTTGCATGGGAGTAGTAAGAGCGACCATTCTTGTCTTGTTCCAGTTCTCAAAAGGGAATGCTTTCAGTTTTTGCCTATTCAGTATGATGTTGGCTGTAGGTTTGTCATAGATAGCTCTTTATTATTTCAAATATGTTCCTTTGATGCCTAGTTTCTTGAGAGTTTTTATCAGATAGAAGTTATAGCTTTTATAGAAAGCATTTTCTGCATCTATTAAGATGATCATAAGGTTTTTGTTTTTAATTCTGTTATGTGATGAATCATATGTATTAATTTGTGTATGTTGAACCAACCATGCATTCCATGAATGAAACCTACTTGATCTAACTTTTTGATGTACTGATGAATTCAATTTGCTAGTATTTTGTTGAGGATTTTTCTGTCTGTGTTCATCAGCAATATCGGTCTGTAGTTTTCTTCATTTGTTTTATCCTTGTCTAGCTTTGGTATCAGTGTGATGCTGGCTTCATAGAATGAGTTAGGGAGGAGAACCTCCTCCTCAATTTTTTGGATTGGTTTCAGTAGAATTAGTACCAGCTCTCTTTTGTATATCTGGTAAAATTCAGCTGTAAATCTATCTGGTCCAGGGCTTTTGTTAATTGGTTGATTTTTAAATTACTACTTCAATTTCAGAACTCAGTATTGCCCTGTTTAGGTTTTCAATTTCTCCTTGATTCAATCTTGAGAGATTGTGTGTTTCCAAGGATTTATTCATTTCTTCTGTATTTGCTAGTTTGTATGCATAGAGGTGTTCATAATAGTCTCAGAGGATCATTTGTGTTTCTGTGGAATTGGTTGTAATGTCATCTTTGTTGTTTCTGATTGTGTTTATTTGGATCTTCTCTTTTTTTTTCTTTTGATAATCTAGATAGTGGTCTATCAGTCCTGTTTATCCTTTCAAAGAACCAGCTTTTGGTTTTGTTGATGTTTTGTATGAATTTTGGGGTCTCAATTTCATTCAGTTCAGCTTCGATTGTAGTTATTTCTTTTCTTCTGCTAGCTTTAGGGTTAGTTTGTTCTTGCTTTTCTAGTTCCTTTAGGTGCAATATTAGATAGTTTGAGATATTTCTAATGTTTTGAGGTAGGCATTTAGACCTATAAACTTTCCTCTTAACACTGCTTTTGCTGCACTCCAGAGATTTTGATATGTTGTGTTTCTGTTTTCTTTTATTTCAAAGAATTTTTAAATTTTTGCCTTAATTTCATTATTAGCCAAAAAGCCACTCAAGAGCAAGTTATTTAATGTCCATGTAATTGTGTGGTTTTGAGAGATCTTATTGCTATTGATTTCTAGTTTTATTCCACTGTGGTCTAAGAGTATGGTTGGTATGATTTCAATTTTTTGGAATTTATTCAGACTTGCTTTATGGCTGAGCATGTGGTTGATCATGGAGTATGCTCTGTGTACAGATGAGAAGAGTGTATATTCTGTGGTGGATGAGTGGGGTATTATGCAGATGTCTATTAATTCCAATTCATCAAGTGTCAAATTTAAGTCCAGAATTTCTTTGTTAGCTTTCTACCTCAACGATCTGTCTAACACTGCCAGTGGGATACTGAAGTCCCTCGTTATTATTGTGTGGCTGTCTAAGTCTTTGCATAGGTGTAGAAGTAATTGCTTTATGAATCTGGGTGCTCCAATTTTGGGTGCATATATATTTAGGATAGTTGAGTCTTCTTGTTGAATTGAACCCTTTATCATTATATAATGCCCTTCTTTCTACTTTTTCACTGTTGTTGGTTTAAATTCTGTTTCATCTGATATAAAAACAATAACCTCTGCTCTTTTTTTGTTTTCTGTTTGTGTGGTAGATCTTTCTCTAACTGTTTACTTCGAGCCTGTTGGTGTAGTTACCTGTGAGATGGGTCTCTTGAAGACAGCAGACAGATAAGTCTTGATATTTTTATCCAACTTGCCACTTTGACTTTTAAGTGGGTCATTTGGACCATTTACCTTTAAGGTTAATATTGACATGTGAGGTTTTGATCCTATCACAAATTTGTTAGCTGGTTGCTTTGCAGTTTCTGTTGTATGGTTGTTTTATAGGGTCTGTGGGTTATGTACTTTAGTGTGCTTTTGTGCTTTTATTTCTGTTTAGAACTCCCTTAAGGATTGCTCATAAGGCTGGTCTAGTGACAATGAATTCCCTTAGCACTTGTTTGTCTGGAAAATATTTTATTTCTTCTTTGCTTATGAAGCTTAGTTTGGCAGGATGTGAAATTCTTGGTTGGAATTTCTTTTGTTTAAGAATGGTAAAAATAGGTCCCCAATCTCTCCTAGCTTTTAAGGTTTCTGCTAAGAAGTCCACTGTTAGCCTGATGGGGTTCCCTTTGTACATGATCTGACCTTTTTCTCTAGCTGCTTTTAAGATTTTTTTCTTGCCGGGTGCAGTGGCTCACACCTATAATCCCAGCACTTTGGTAGGCCAAGGCGAGTGTATCACAGGGTTAGGAGTTCAAGATCAGCCTGACAAACATGGTGAAACCCCATCTCTACTAAAAATACAAAAATTAGCTGGGCGTGGTGGTACATGCCTGTATCCCAGCTACTTGGGAGGCTGAGGCAGAAGAATCGCTTGAGCCTGGGAGGTAGAGATTGCAGTGAGCTGAGATCACGCCACTGCACTCCAGCCTGGGTGACAGAGTGAAACTCCATCTCAAAAAAAAAAAAAGGATTTTTATCTTTAGCAATGACCTTGGACAGTCGTGACTATATGCCTTGATGATGTTCACTTTGTATAGCATCTTTCAGATGTTTTTTGGATTTCCTGTACCCAGATGTCAATGTTTCTGGAAAGATTAGGGAAATTATCTTAAATTATTCCCTCAAATTTGTTTTCCAGTTTGTTTGCTTTTTCTCCTTCTTTCTCCAGAATTCCATACTTCATACCTTTGGTCACTTTATATGCTCCCCATATTTCTTGAAAACTTTATTCAATTTTTAAAATTATTTTCTTTATTTTTGTCTTGCTGGATTAGTTTGAAAGACAAGACTCTGAAATTCTTTCTTCTGCTTGGTTTAGTCTATTAATAAAGCTTTCAATTGTATTTGAAATTCCTTAAGTGAGTTTCTCAATTCCAGAAACTCTGATTGATTTCTTTTTAGGATGTTTATCTCTTTCTTCATTTCCTGGATTGCTCTAGAAGTTTCTCTGTGTTGATTTTCAATCTTATCTTGGATCTAATTGATTTTCCTTGCAATCCATGCTTTGAATTTTTTATCTGTCATTTCTGAGTTTCCATTTTCGTTAGGAACCATTACTGGAGAGCTGTGTGAACTTTTGGTAGTGTCACTACATTCAGATTTTTCATGGTGCAAGAATTCTTGTGCTGGTTCCTACTAATCTGGAGACACTGGTATTTCTAAGTTTTGTAAATTTTTTTTTTTTTTTTTTTTTTTTTTTTTGGACAGAGTCTCACTCTGTCTCCCAGGCTTGGCTCACTGTAACCTCGGCCTCCCAGATTCAAGTGATCCTCCCACCTCAGCTTCCCAAGTAGCTAGGATTACAGGCATGCACCACCATGGCCAGCTAATTTTTTTGTATTTTTAGTAGAAATGGGGCTTTGTCTTGTTGGCCAGGGTGGTCCCATACTGCTGACCTCAAGTGATCCACCCACCTTAGTCTCCCAAAATGCTAGGATTACATGTGAGAGCCACTGCACTCGGCCAGTTTTGTAATTATTTTATTGTGGGTAGGACTTTTTCTTTTTCTTTCTTTTCCTCTGTATTTTCTTTCCTTTCTCTTTCTCTTCCCTCCCGTTCTTAGGGGATGTGACTGTAGAGAAGACTAGGTAAGATCTTCTGGCTTTTCTTCTATACTCCTATGCATTTCTGTCAGCAGTTTTTATATCAGGCTGTGCAGTTCAACCTGCAAGCCAGTAGATGACACTTGTAGGTAAGAACAGGCTGTGACCAAGGGTGCTGGGTATATACTTGATCCTTTTTTACTGGGAGAAGCCCTCTGTTGCCTCAGGAAATGGGCTGGTTCTTGGAGTGCAGAGTGGTCTGAACTCCCTGCTCAGCCCCAGGGAGGTGGGGACAAGATGGGCAGGTCTGGACTGGGCAGGTCCACCTACAGGTCCCCCGATGGCAGACACAAGCACCAGCACTGAGGGAAAATCCAGTGGGTGGCCACCGAGTACCCAGAGGTGTGCCTAGGTATGGAGCTGGGAATCCTCCTCAGCCCCAGTTCTCTGCATGGGTTGGGAGGTGGCCAAAACTCTTAATCCAAGAAAGTGGGTGCTCTTCATGCCTGGAAATCTGCTTGAGTGTGGATTAGAGAAGGCTCCCTTGCACCAGGATCTCTGCATATCATAGGTGCCACATTTTCTTTACCCATTTATCCGTTGATAAACATTTGGGCTGCTTCCACCTCTTGGCTATTGTGAATAGTGCTGCAATTAACATGGGTGTGCAAATATCTCTTCAAGGTATTGCTTTCAATTCTTTTGAATATATACCTGGAAGCAGACTTGCTGTATCTGATGGTAGTTTTTTGTTTGTTTGTTTGGTTTTTGTTTTGTTTTTTTGAGATGGGGTTTTGCTCTTATTGCCCAGGCTAGAGTGCAATGGCGCGATCTTGGCTCACCACAACCTCCATCTCCCAGGTTCAAGCGATTCTCCTGTCTCAGCCTTCTGAGTAGCTGAGATTACAGGCATGCACCATCACATCTGGCTAATTTTGTGTTTTTAGTAGAGATGGGGTTTCTCTATGCTGGTCAAGCTGGTCTTGAACTCCCGACCTCAGGTGATCCACCTGCCTCGGCCTCCCAAAGTGCTGGGATTACAGGCATGAGCCACCACACCCGGCCCCCAATGGTAGTTTTATTTTTAATTTTTTGAGAACCACCACACTGGGAGGGTAGGAGGATGAGAGATAATTCTCTAATCCACCTCCCTGAGAATTTGGGGACTAGGGTTTCTCAAGGACAGTTTGGTAGGCAGGGAGCTAGAGAATGGAGAATACTGACTGGTCAGGTCAGAGATGAAATCATAGGAAGTTGACACTTTCTTCTTGTACTGAGTTCGTTCCTGGCTATGGGTTACCAGTCTGTGTGGTGCCAGTTTAACCATAACAAATGCAAGGTCTGAAAAATATCTCAAACACCAGTCTTAGGTTTTACAACAGCAATATTATCCATAGGGACAATTAGGGAAGTTGTAAATCTTGTGACCGTTGACTACATGACTCCTGAGCAGTAAGTAGTTTTAAAAAGGCAAGTTATAAAACAATGGTTAGTTAGAGTTTAACTGTGCCTACATCTTAGCAGAATTCAGGCCTTTATCACAATTCTAGCATTGTGAATTCTAACCATAATTCTACCTTTTGTTAGTTTTATAAAGGCAGTTTCAGTCCTGAGCAAAGAAGCACTTAATTTTGGAAAGGGACTGTTATCATCTTTGAATCAAAGTTAAACTGTAAACTGAATTCCTCCCATAGTTAGCTTGGACTGAGCACACAGCTCGTGAGGTTAGAAGCAAGAGTCAGTTATGTTAGATTTCCCTCACTGTCATAATTTTTAGATTTCCTTCATTGTCATAATTTTTGCAAAAGCAATTTCAAACCTCCATGTATTAGTCCATGGTCATGCTACTAATAAAGACATACCCTAGACTGGATGATTTATACAGGAAAGAAGCTTAATGGACTCACAGTTCCATATGGCTGGGGAGGCCTCACAATTATGGTGGAAGGCAAGGAGGAGCAAGTCATGTCTTAGATGGATGGCAGCAGGCAAAAAGAGAGCTTGTGTAGGGAAACACCCCCTTATAAAACCATCAGATCTCATGAGACTTATTCACTATCACGAGAACAGCACTGGAAAGACCTGCCTCCATGATTCAATTATCTTCCACTGGGTCCCTCCCACAACACATGGGAATTAAGGGAGTACAATTTTTTCTCTTTTTTGAGACAGAGTCTTGCTCTGTTGCCCAGGCTGGTATAATGGGGCAGTCTTAGCTCACTGCAACCTCTGCCAAGGGAGTACAATTTAAGATGAGATTTGGGTGGGGACACAGAGCCAAACCATATCACTCCACCTATATCTCACTGGCCAGAATTTAAAAGCATGTCCATATCCAACTGTATAGAAGGCTAGAAAATATAGTCCCTTAGTTGGGCAAATTACTTATTGAATTTTATTTTATTTATTTATTTTTTTTTGAGACGGAGTCTCACTCTGTCACCCAGGCTGGAGTGCAGTGGCATGATCTCAGCTCACTGCAAACTCCACTTCCCGGGTTCAAGCAATTCTCCTGTCTCAGCCTCCTGAGTAGCTGGGACTACAGGCACATGCCACCACGCCCGGCTAATTTTTGTATTTTTAGTAGAGACAGGGTTTCACCATATTGGTCAGGCTGGTTTCGAACTCCTGACCTCGAGTGATCCACCCACGTCAGCCTCCCAAAGTGCTGGGATTACAGGCATGAGCCACCACGCCCAGCCTTATTTAATATTTTTTAAAGAGAGTTGTCAAACTCACCTGATAAGTACAAATGGTGTAATCTTGACCGCAAACATGGATAAATACAAAAAAAGGAAAAGGCCACTTAATTTTTGAACTTTAACAGAAATTTTGAATATTTTAACAGAAATATTCTAAATAAACTACATGTATACTCCACTTTAGACATTTCCAACTAACGTCTTCCCAGTAGAACACCTTTTTGTTATTACTATTCAGATTTCATAGGATGTATACAATACATTTTTTGGCTGATGCTTATTATAAAGAATGTTTATACTTATGCCCAGAAAAATATTCAATACAATTTTTAAACAAAACAATATGTGGGGAAAGTTTTGAGTTACATCGTAAATGCAATAGTTGAGCTGTCAAATCTCATGTGGAAATTTTGAAAAGCATACTGCAAGTCAACAAAACCAAGAGAAATGTGCACTGGGGATGTTGCTGGCCCAGAGAGGCCAAGCCATACATACAGAGCAACTATATGCTTACAGTCAGTCTTAATTTTCAGGTGATCAAGAAGTGATGTTTTAAGCATTTTATATATATATATATATATATATATATATATATATATATATATGTTTTTTTAGATGGAGTTTTGCTGTTGTTGCCCAAGCTGGAGTGCAATTGCATGATCTCAGCTCAATGCAACCTCCGCCTCCAGGGGTTAAAGCAATTCTCTTGCCTCAGCCTCCCAAGTAGCTGGGATAACAGGCACATGCCACCATGCCCGGCTAATTTTGTATTTTTAGTAGAGTTAGGGTTTCTCCATGTTGGTCAGGCTGGTCTTGAACTCCTGACCTCAGGTGATTCGCCTGCCTTGGCCTCCCAAAATGCTGTGATTACAGGTGTGAGCCACTGTGCCGGGCTGCACTTTATATTCTTACAGTACTGTTTGTTCATTTTTATGGATTTTTAAAATGGGTTTCTTATGGTTTAGGAAATTGATTTGGGGTTTGGCTTGATATGAAATGCATCAAAACTTTTCCTGGTTGGTGACTTCATTCATGACATCTGATTTTCAAAAACTGATTACGGAGATTAAGCAGGAAATGCCTATATTAAGGGACTTAAATCCAAAAGCGTAATAAAAAAATTATTTGGCTGGGCGTGGTGGCTCACACCTGTAATCCCAGCACTTTGGGAGGCTGAGGCGGGTGGATCACTCGAGGTCAGGAGTTCAAGACCAGCCTGGCCAACATGGTAAAACCCTGTCTCTACTAAAAATACAAAATTAACTAGGCATGGTGGCACATGCCTGTAATCCCAGCTACTCAGGAGGCTGAGACAGGAGACTCGCTTGAACCCAGAAGGTGGAGGTTGCAGTGAGCCGAGATCGAGCCACTGCACTGCAGCCTGGGCGACAGAGTGAGACTCCTCAAAAAAAAAAAAAAAAATCATTATAATCAAGTTTATCCTAAGACGGCAAACATAGTCCATACCAGAAAAGTCTAGCAATATAACTTCTCCCTAATATTCTAAAAGAAAAAATTATATGATAAACTCACTAGACTCTTAAAATAATTACCACGGGCTTGGCCCCATGGCTCATGCCTGTAACCCCAGCACTTGGGGAGGCCAAGGCAAGCGGATTGCCTGAGCTCAAGAGTTCGAGACCAGCCTGGGCAAAATGGCGAAACCCCATCACTACAAAAAATACAAAAATTAGCTGGGCACAGTGGTGTGCACCTATAGTCCCAGCTACTCAGGAGACTGAGGCAGGAGAATTGCTTGAGCCTGGGAGGAGGAGGTTGCAGTGAGCCAAGATCATGCCATTGCACTCCAGCCGGGGCAACAGAGCAAAACCTTGTCTCAAAATAAAATGAAATAAAATAATTCCCACATATACACATATGCTAATTTTTTTTTTAAAAAAAGCACTTTTAACAAAGAAACAGACTAGAAGGAAACTCCCTCATCTTGACAAAGGTGTAATACCAAAAACAGAGCAAACATAATACTTAATGGAAAAAAATTGAGATGCATTCACTTTAAGCTCAGGAAAACACAGGTTGCTCATATACAGCCATACAGTTTTCAGTGGTTTTGAAGGAGCTGGTAAGTTGTATAAGAAAAGAAGAAGAAAGGAGATGTAAGAATTGAAAAAAAAGATAAAGCTCTCATTATTTCCAGATGATGTAATCTATGTAGGAAACTCAGAATCAGTAAGCAAGCTATTTGATGAATACGAGTATCCAGAAAGATTGCCAGATACCAGATGAATTCATACAAATCATCCATATGAGCAATAATCAATGGAAAATATAATAGAACAAGCAAAAGTATCTAAGAATGTAACTTAAAACAGAAATTATGAAAAAATTATCTATGAAATTATCGATGAAAAAATGTTTTAAATCTATTCAAA